>NC_092362.1:11267294-11399685 GCF_030848805.1 Temnothorax longispinosus | reverse complement strand
TGGTCGGAGCGCTTCGGACCCTAATAGTTTTCGATAGAACTCCTCGGGGGGCCACCAGAACTCCAGCGAGAACTGCCAATTTCAGAAAAAAAAATTACTCTTCGGGACTTAGAATATTTTCGAGTTGCGGTACTTTGAAGGGCTGTAGCTTTTAATATATTGGTCGGAGCGCTTCGGACCCTAATAGTTTTCGATAGAACTCCTCGGGGGGCCACCAGAACTCCAGCGAGAACTCCGGTAAAATAATTTTTTAATTTTAGGCGCGGTACTTTGAAGGGCTGTAGCTTTTAAAATATTGGTCGGAGCGTTTCGGACCCTTATAGTTTTCGATAGAACTCCTCGGGGGGCCACCAGAACTCCAGCGAGAACTGCCGATTTCAGAAAAAAAAAATTACCCCTCGGGACTTAGAATATTTTCGAGTTGCGGTACTTTGAGGGGCTGTAACTTTTAAAATATTGGTCGGAGCGTTTCGGACCCTTATAGTTTTCGATAGAACTCCTCGGGGGGCCACCAGAACTCCAGCGAGAACTCCGGTAAAATAATTTTTTAATTTTAGGCGCGGTACTTTGAAGGGCTGTAGCTTTTAATATATTGGTCGGAGCGCTTCGGACCCTAATAGTTTTCGATAGAACTCCTCGGGGGGCCACCAGAACTCCAGCGAGAACTGCCGATTTCAGAAAAAAAAAATTACCCCTCGGGACTTAGAATATTTTCGAGTTGCGGTACTTTGAGAGGCTGTAACTTTTAAAATATTGGTCGGAGCGTTTCGGACCCTAATAGTTTCGATAGAATCCTCGGGGGGCCACCAGAACTCCAGCGAGAACTGCCGCGATTTCAGAAAAAAAAATTACCCCTCGGGACTTAGAATATTTTCGAGTTGCGGTACTTGAGAGGCTGTAACTTTTAAAATATTGGTCGGAGCGTTTCGGACCCTAATAGTTTCGATAGAACTCCTCGGGGGGCCACCAGAACTCCAGCGAGAACTGCCGATTTAGAAAAAAAAAATTACCCCTCGGGACTTAGAATATTTTCGAGTTGCGGTACTTTGAGGGGCTGTAACTTTTAAAATATTGGTCGGAGCGTTTCGGACCCTAATAGTTTTCGATAGAACTCCTCGGGGGGCCACCAGAACTCCAGCGAGAACTCCGGTAAAATAATTTTTTAATTTTAGGCGCGGTACTTTGAAGGGCTGTAGCTTTTAATATATTGGTCGGAGCGCTTCGGACCCTAATAGTTTTCGATAGAACTCCTCGGGGGGCCACCAGAACTCCAGCGAGAACTGCCGATTTCAGAAAAAAAAAATTACCCCTCGGGACTTAGAATATTTTCGAGTTGCGGTACTTTGAGAGGCTGTAACTTTTAAATATTGGTCGGAGCGTTTCGGACCCTAATAGTTTTCGATAGAACTCCTCGGGGGGCCACCAGAACTCCAGCGAGAACTCCCGATTTCAGAAAAAAAAATTACCCCTCGGGACTTAGAAAATTTTCGAGTTGCGCACTTTGAAGGGCTGTAACTTTTGAAATATTGGTCGGAGCGTTTCGGACCCTAATAGTTTTCGATAGAACTCTTCGGGGGGCCACCAGAACTCCAGCGAGAACTCCGGTAAAATAATTTTTTAATTTTAGGCGCGGTACTTTGAAGGGCTGTAGCTTTTAATATATTGGTCGGAGCGCTTCGGACCCTAATAGTTTTCGATAGAACTCCTCGGGGGGCCACCAGAACTCCAGCGAGAACTGCCGATTTCAGAAAAAAAAAAAATTACCCCTCGGGACTTAGAATATTTTCGAGTTGCGGTACTTTGAGGGCTGTAACTTTTAAAATATTGGTCGGAGCGTTTCGGACCCTAATAGTTTTCGATAGAACTCCTCGGGGGGCCACCAGAACTCCAGCGAGAACTCCGGTAAAATAATTTTTTAATTTTAGGCGCGGTACTTTGAAGGGCTGTAGCTTTTAATATATTGGTCGGAGCGCTTCGGACCCTAATAGTTTTCGATAGAACTCCTCGGGGGGCCACCAGAACTCCAGCGAGAACTGCCGATTTCAGAAAAAAAAAAAATTACCCCTCGGGACTTAGAATATTTTCGAGTTGCGGTACTTTGAGGGGCTGTAACTTTTAAAATATTGGTCGGAGCGTTTCGGACCCTAATAGTTTTCGATAGAACTCCTCGGGGGGCCACCAGAACTCCAGCGAGAACTCCGGTAAAATAATTTTTTAATTTTAGGCGCGGTACTTTGAAGGGCTGTAGCTTTTAATATATTGGTCGGAGCGCTTCGGACCCTAATAGTTTTCGATAGAACTCCTCGGGGGGCCACCAGAACTCCAGCGAGAACTGCCGATTTCAGAAAAAAAAAATTACCCCTCGGGACTTAGAATATTTTCGAGTTGCGGTACTTGAGGGGCTGTAACTTTTAAAATATTGGTCGGAGCGTTTCGGACCCTAATAGTTTTCGATAGAACTCCTCGGGGGGCCACCAGAACTCCAGCGAGAACTCCGGTAAAATAATTTTTAATTTTAGGCGCGGTACTTTGAAGGGCTGTAGCTTTTAAACTATCCAGCTTTCCCTGCCGATTTCAGAAAAAAAAAATTACCCCTCGGGACTTAGAATATTTTCGAGTTGCGGTACTTTGAGGGGCTGTAACTTTTAAAATATTGGTCGGAGCGTTTCGGACCCTAATAGTTTTCGATAGAACTCCTCGGGGGGCCACCAGAACTCCAGCGAGAACTCCGGTAAAATAATTTTTTAATTTTAGGCGCGGTACTTTGAAGGGCTGTAGCTTTTAATATATTGGTCGGAGCGCTTCGGACCCTAATAGTTTTCGATAGAACTCCTCGGGGGGCCACCAGAACTCCAGCGAGAACTGCCGATTTCAGAAAAAAAAAAATTACCCCTCGGGACTTAGAATATTTTCGAGTTGCGGTACTTTGAGGGGCTGTAACTTTTAAAATATTGGTCGGAGCGTTTCGGACCCTAATAGTTTTCGATAGAACTCCTCGGGGGGCCACCAGAACTCCAGCGAGAACTCCGGTAAAATAATTTTTTAATTTTAGGCGCGGTACTTTGAAGGGCTGTAGCTTTTAATATATTGGTCGGAGCGCTTCGGACCCTAATAGTTTTCGATAGAACTCCTCGGGGGGCCACCAGAACTCCAGCGAGAACTGCCGATTTCAGAAAAAAAAAATTACCCCTCGGGACTTAGAATATTTTCGAGTTGCGGTACTTTGAGGGGCTGTAACTTTTAAAATATTGGTCGGAGCGTTTCGGACCCTAATAGTTTTCGATAGAACTCCTCGGGGGGCCACCAGAACTCCAGCGAGAACTCCGGTAAAATAATTTTTTAATTTTAGGCGCGGTACTTTGAAGGGCTGTAGCTTTTAATATATTGGTCGGAGCGCTTCGGACCCTAATAGTTTTCGATAGAACTCCTCGGGGGGCCACCAGAACTCCAGCGAGAACTGCCGATTTCAGAAAAAAAAATTACCCCTCGGGACTTAGAGTATTTTCGAGTTGCGGTACTTTGAGGGGCTGTAACTTTTAAAATATTGGTCGGAGCGTTTCGGACCCTAATAGTTTTCGATAGAACTCCTCGGGGGGCCACCAGAACTCCAGCGAGAACTCCGGTAAAATAATTTTTTAATTTTAGGCGCGGTACTTTGAAGGGCTGTAGCTTTTAATATATTGGTCGGAGCGCTTCGGACCCTAATAGTTTTCGATAGAACTCCTCGGGGGGCCACCAGAACTCCAGCGAGAACTGCCGATTTCAGAAAAAAAAATTACCCCTCGGGACTTAGAATATTTTCGGGTTGCGGTACTTTGAGGGCCTGTAACTTTTGAAATATTGGTCGGAGCGTTATAAAACCTATAGGGAACTCTAGTACTCGTCGAAATCTTTCTGAATCTACCATAAAAAATTGATTTTAAAAAAAAATGGAAATTTTTTGTTTAACTTTGACATTGATTTTTGGGCTTATTTGAACGGAACTCTTTTTAAAACCTATAGGGAACTCTAGAACTCATCGAAATCTATCCGGAACTACCATAAAAAATTTATTTTTTCAAAAATGGGGGGCGCCGTGAAGTTAGCCCCCCCTTTTTTTAAAATGGTGTTTTCACCACTTTAAATGACGGAACTCTCTTTAAAAACTACAGAGAACTCTAGAACTCTTTCTGGGGAATCCAGAACTCTAATAAAAATTTCCGAATTTTGAAAAAGGGGGGCCAACTTCACAGACATCATTTCGGAACCGCTGCAAGGCATAGATTGGCCCGGTAACCGCACTCCCCACAACGGTAAAACCTACCGCTGCGGTCAAACGGGACGGTGCACCAAGCCCGAACGTAACCCACGTCCAGGTATCGGTAGCACCGGAGGGGGCGGACCTGGAGCAGTTCCAAACAGGCCCTGCTTCAGCCCACCTTTACCCTTTTCGCTACAGCCGCTAAGGCGACAGGACATTGCGCCCACACTATTCCCATGCCGTTGGGGAACATCAAGATCTCTCCGATCTTGATATCCCCTACGGCGCAACCGCCGACCTCCGCGATTGCGGCTTCCCCTGGGGTGGCGGAGTCATCCAGGCCCCCAACGCGCATCTCCGCGCGCTTAGAGGGCCTGGCGGCCCGAACCCCCTTGTCCGCCAGCGCGTCCCTCATAAGGGCAGCCAGCCGGTTCGCCTTCTCATCCGAACTTTTACCGGGGATTTCCATTATTAGACTCCCGGTGATAGCCCTCCTACTGCGGACCTCGCTGACGCCCAGATTCGCAAGGGAGGTCCGTTCCCTCGCAGACCTGAGCGCCTCCGCGTAAGTAACGCCCCCCCTCTCAGGCACCATGACATACACGGCTGCCCTCTTGCTAGGAAGCGGTACCCCACCCTTTTTAGCAGGTTTAATCTGCCCATTCGTCCCTCCCCTAGACAGAGCTGCCTCGTGACCCCGGCCCTTAGGGACCACCTTTACTTTCTCCCGTTTTTCATCTACTCTTGCGGCTGACCGTGTTCCTTCCCGCCCCCGCAGGGGGAGGCGGCCCATCAAGAGCTTCACCTCCCCGAGAAACACCCTCCCCGCCAGTCTCCCCGGCAGAAGGGTGCTCCTCCCTTTCTTCATGAGAGAGCGACCCTCCCTCATGAATCACCCTAACTTTTGTCGAGAGCGTCGACTCGAGAAATAATCCCTTCGTCCAGCCCTCGACCGCCAAACACCTTCAGGGGCCATTTATGCTCCTCTCACACACATCTGCCTCCACTTGAATAAAGGCATCGATCTTCACCACCATCAGTGGTGCCCCGTCCATATCAACATTTTTTAAAGGACGAGCGATCTTCTCCCCTCTTCAACGACTCGAGAAGTTCGCGCTCTCTTGCCTTCAAAGAGGCGACCTTTCAGCGCGGAGATCTTTCTACGATCTTCTGCCCGTTGTCTCTTGGATTTCTTCAACCTAGTCTTAAAAGAGCACAATACTTTGTCGACTAGGATAAAGCAATGTGCCACCTCCTTGCCACATCCCGGGGCAAGAGATTCCATAAATTCGTATCCTCTATCATAGAGATCCTGAGCGTTTAAGTTCCGGATCTTGTCCCCCAGTAGGACCGGTTTAAAAACATACTCAATTATGTCCTCCTCTGTGTCCCTTTTTTTAACGTAAAAAACCCATTATGGGTACCCCCGCCCCGAGGCGAAGCGGGCGGTTATGCCGGACTCCTACCGGCTAAAAATTTACGTGTGGCCTACACTAGCGTCTTGAAGGGCGCGCCGGAAACCTTTACGACAACATCCGGGGCTAACCCTCACCAAACCCCAACTAGGGGTTTCTGCTCCCCGGGGAACCCACGAAAGCGGGCAAATATCCCGACCTCCCATGAATCTCCCGGGCCCCCGCCGCGTGCGTCAATAATGACGCACAGGACGGGGGTTCTTGTTTTCCTACAGGTACCACAATCCCCATCGCCGCACCCCCTAGAGTATTATGCAGGGGCAGAGTCGGGGCCCAAGCATCCCTGCTTGGACCCCCACCCCCGCACAACCACGGAGGAGGGGGATACGGACTGAAACCCCCGTGGTGAGAGAAACCCCTCAGGCCACCCTTCCCCCGGGCCGCGGCTTAAGGGACCCGAGTCCGGGACTTAAGTCCCAGAACCAGGCCCCCGGAAGGCCGAGAAGAGCGCTCGTGGCGGAGACCCCGTGGGGACCCCGCCCAAGCCCCCTTTTTTATCGCAGGGGAAATGCTTTACGCATACTCCAGCCCCGGGTTAGGGCCGGGGTTATGTGGCACTCTCCCGTATGCGGGCCTACCCACTAAAACCCCTGCGGGTGTTAACCTCTGGCACTTAGCTGGAGGGTGCCCGGGAATCGCGGAGCAGCATGCTTCCGGGCACCCTCGCGCCATTAATCCCTGGGGATGGAGAGGAGGTATCCCACTCGGAAAGTACCTCTCCCCCCACAGTCCCAACATTTTTTGGGAATTCTTTCTACTCCGCGATGGGTCGGGGACACCACCTCCGACTCCGTCGCCCAACTCCTGGGAGGCATCAGGGAGGTAGAGCACTATCCCCACTCCACATCCCCTCCCTCTCCCCGGCCGATGCCCGTGGTGCCATGTGCGCGGCGCTGGTGCGCGCCATGCGCACGCACCACGAGCGACAGCCCTCCTTCATATCCGGATGCTATCACGGGGGGGTGGTGGGGCGGGTGGAACCGACGGTGTACTCCGTCGGTCTTTGGAGCCGGGAGCCGCTACGCGCGGCTTTTAAACCCGGTTAAGCGCCCGCCCACCTCCCCGTCATCCGCTTTTTCTGCGGCGCTGTAGCAGCGCCACGTAGTCGCGCAGATGCGCTGCGCGATCCGTGCGCGGTTTACGCGGGGGCCCCGGGCGGGCGCGATTGCCATCACGTTCATCACCCGGGGGCCCCCCATCTACCCGTCGCCTCTAAAAGGCGGTTGTGGGGGAGGTTGTGGCGGCGGCGGCTAGCGCCCCGCTGCGGGTACCTCCCCCTTGCGCTCCCGCTCGGCCTGCTCCTTCTGTGAGATGACGACCTCACAGAAGAAAGCAAAGGCCCACCAGTTCGCCTTCCCCCAACATCGCTCTCACAATTGCCGGGAAGGAGAGGTCCTGCCCTATTTGGGCCCAGAGTTGCCATTTCCTGAGCCTGGTAGCATTCGGTCGCATATGGAGGGGATGGAGTGGGGATGGCCCTCGTGACTGCCCGTGACGTCACGTACCGCACACAAGCCACGTACCGTCGTACATGTGCGCTCGCGGCTTCGGGCAGAGGGTTTGGAGTCATTAAATACTGTGGAAGTGACGAACCACGGGGTCCTGATCTCTATCTGCAAAACACACACACACACACACTCACACACACACACACACACACGCAGAGAGAGAGAGGGTTTGGAGTCGTTAAATACTGTGGGAGTGACGAACCACGGGGTCCTGATCTCTTTCTGTAATACATAGACACACAGCACATACCATTTGCTTTTTTTTATTTTTTTATTTTTTTTCTTCACTTATTTCTTTCTCTTTTTGTTTTATTTCGCTTTTTTTGATATGGAAGCGTGTGATGAATTGCGCAAAAAACCTAAGCGAAGTTTTGTAGAAGCTTGGCTTAGTGACGAGCGTTATAAATCATGAATACGTAAAGTATCATCTGACGAAAGTCTCTACTTTTGTACTGTGTGCAATGAAAGTTTTTCATGCAATGCAGCACATGTTTCCAGACATGCGGATTCTGCGTGTCACAGAAACAATTTAAAAAAAAACGTAGTTCCATCATTATCTAATGATGAAACTATTCATAATAACAATATAAGTAAGCCAGTTTTTAATTACGGATGGCTGGATATTGAGAATTTTAAATTATGGTTGCGTGCGGTTCCGCGTGACGAAAGTGCATGTTATTGTGCAATATGCGACAAACATTTTGCTGCTCGCTTAGTGCAGGTTCGTCGACATGCAGAATCCAAAAGTCACATAAATTTATGCCAAATACAAGGTATCGAAGCGGGTAAATCAAATGATGATTTTGTTACGCAAGATAATGAATTTTTTCTGTCGGTTGATGAGCGTACAAAATCAGCGGAAATACAGTTTGCCGCTTTAATTGCAGAAATTAATTTACCTCATCAGAATGCAGAAAAGGTTCTGAGGTTCTTTCAACACATAGGAGAAGATCCTATTGCGTTGAAAAATATGAAAATGGGTCGAACAAAATGCACAAAGATTCTTTCGAATGTTTTGTGCCCGGTTGAAACTGAACAACTTGCAAAGAAACTTCAGAGAACAAAATTCTCTATTTTCGTAGACGAAACGTCGGATATATCTAATGAAAAATGGATGACGTTTTTTGTTCGATACGTTGATCCTGAGACTTTAGATATTCGCTCACAATTAGTGAAATTGATAAATATTGATGCAAGAGATTCGAGCGCTGAGAAGTTATTCCATGCATTTCAGTCAGAAATGTGGAAGCTACAGATTCCTTTTACAAATATAATTGCATTATCATGCGATAATGCATCAGTTATGACCGGAAAACACTCATCCTTTAAAACAAAATTGGAAAAATGGTGCAAGCGACTCCTAACCATGCCATGTCCATGCCATTCTGCTGCATTAAGTGCGCACGCTGCATGTGCAAAAATCCCATCATTTTGCGATGAATTTTTGAAAAAAACTGTTCACTACATTAACGGTAGTCCAAAACGTTCAGCAATTTTTCAGGAATTTACTGAGTGTTTCTAAGACAAGCATCTTAAAATGTTAAAATTAAGTGAGACACGCTGGTTGTCTCACCACGCATGCGTCGAAAGACTTCTCCATTCATGGAAAACCATTCGTTACTTCTTGCAAGAAATGGTTGTGAGTGATAAGACAAAATCTGCAGAATATCTTTTGTCAATGATGGATAACGTTGAATTAAAAGCGTATTTCCTTTTCCTTAAATATATCTTACATTATTTCAATTCTTTTAATGCATACTTTCAATCGACAGAAACGAGAATTCATTTATTACAGTTAAAATCGGTTGACTTTCTCTCCCAAATCTGTCAAAATTTTGTTAAAAAAGAGTATTTAGAAGACGTAACCACAATTGTAAATTTTTCACATAAAGATATTCAAAAAGATATAAATGAAATTTTCCTCGGATCCGACTGCGAGACATACTTAAATAATTTAATTAAGGAAGATCATGCGGACATAGTTATAACTGTTCGACAAAATTGTATACAATTTTATATCACTGCTGCGGAAGAAATATATAAAAGGTTGCCCATAAAAAATGAATTCTTGAAAAATCTGCAAGTTTTACATCCGACTCCAACTATCTGTCTCCAATCCAATAATAGAGAAAAATCTTTAAAAAATATTTGTTTTATTTCAAAAACTCTTGGCGACTTCGACGAAGAATTGTTAAAGAAAGAGTGGTTACAATTACCAGGAGAGTTCAATGAATCTGAAAAAGAAAATATATCAAAGGGTACTTTTGACAATGCATGGAAAAAAATATTGCAGCGACAATTATCAAATGGTACTTACTGTTATAAATTTCCCGCTTTGACAAATCTTGTAAGCGCTGTTAGATCACTCCCTAATTCCAATGCAGATCCAGAGAGAATGTTTTCCATTTTAACTGATTTAAAATCTAAGAAACGCAACAAACTGTCTGCCATCTCTGTTAATGCTAATTGCGTAATAAAATCAACGTTGAAGGCAAGGGGCGAAACAGCTATCAACTTGAAAGTAACTGAAGAACATTTGTCTCGAATGTCGTCCGATGTATTATATGCAAATTGTAAAAAACGAAAAAGTAGTCTTACTTTATATGCTGCAGATGAAGTTGCTGGTCCTTCGTCTTCAACGCACTAAAAATAATGTCCAAAAGAGAAACAAATAACAAAAAATATTTGCAGATGTAAATAAAATCTTATATCCATTATTCAGTTTCGATTTGCAATAACTTTCTTTTTTTTTCATTTTACTTTTTATCTTATATTAGGAGAGTGAATAGGAAGTATAAACAATTGTTTGTTTAATATGTTGTATTATATTGTAATATGTTGTATTGTATATATTGTATTAATATTATGTTTGAATATATTTGTGTGCAATAATTTGTGTGCATTACAATTATAAAATTTTCTAATTAAATTTTTTATTAATTAATAACAATTGTTTAAACTTCATGACGGAAGAGACCACCACCTTCTCGCGGTTTCCGTCGAGCAACAACATGTACGTTGTACATGTAATATAAATACGACATATAAATACCGATCTTAATTTTAAAAAAAGTTATTCTACTTATTAAAAAAATATTACTTCATTTTTATTAAGAAATGTTTTCAAAATTTTTATAAAAAAAATGTTTTTAAAATATATTTAATATGGCATTAAACAAAACGTACACGTTGGCCAAGAGTGGCATTTCATTATTTTTTGTTTTGGGATTTTTATAATATTATTATATACATATAAAAAATATATTATGTACAAAGAATATGTATATCTAAATATTTTTACTGTTCAAAACTAATTACTTATAATGTGGATTTCGTTAACTCTTTCTTTATTGAACGTATCGTCAGCGCCGCGCTCGAGCGGCCCGGTAGAGAGATGTTACTCGACGTTGCCCGAAGCCGCGAGCGCACATGTACGACGGTACGTGGCTTGTGTGCGGTACGTGACGTCACGGGCAGTCACGAGGGCCATCCCCACTCCATCCCCTCCATTTGCGACCGAATGCTACCAGGCTCAGGAAATGGCAACTCTGTTTGGGCCTCGAGCGCCGCGCGTTCAGTTTCCCACGCCGGACATACGGCTAGCGTATGCTGGGCAACACAGGTAGTCACCGAAGCAACCATGGCCGGTGAGCACCTGTGTCATCCGGAAGGAGACCTCTCCCTTGACCGCTCGAACCACTCGCGAAGGAGCGGAGCGACCGCCCCCACTGTCCGATTGGACAGCCCTGGGGCAGCCAATTGCTCCGCCCACTTCGCGAGCATAGCGTGTTCGGCGCGTGCCTTCACCGCACCGCGCACGCTAGAGGCGAGCACGTCACCTCTACTCCTCGCCTCCGCATGGAGCTGGCGCATGCGCTCGTACACAAACGCGTACGATTCCGCGACCAGCTCCAGAGACGGAAGGCCCGCGAGGACCGTGGCCGCCTCGTACGACACGGTGCGGTAGCACCGCGCCACCCGGAGGGCCACCTTCCGCTGCACGCTGCGCAGTTTCTTGCACAGCGTGCGATTGGCGGTGACCCTCCCCGCCCATATGGGCGCCCCATAGAGGACGATGGAACTCACTACCCCCGCGAATAGTCGACGGGCGTGACCCCCTAGACCACCCACGTTGGGCAGAAGCCTCTCCAGGAAGGAGTGAGTCCCGATTGCGCACATTACAAATCGGACACAGCAATATTTCCCGATCGGACACGGTGTCGATTGCACACGGTGCCGATCGGACACGGTGTCGATTGCACACGGTGCCGATCGGACACGGTGTCGATTGCACACGGTGCCGATCGGACACGGTGTCGATTGCACACGGTGCCGATCGGACACGGTGTCGATTGCACACGGTGTCGATCGGACACGGTGTCGATTGCACACGGTGCCGATTGCACACGGTGCCGATTGCACACGGTGCCGATCGGACACGGTGTCGATTGCACACGGTGCCGATCGGACACGGTGCCCTAGGGGTGTAGGCGGGGGGGGCTCCGCCCCCCCTGCACCCCCCCTGTGCACCTGGTGGTGTGGGTTGGGTTGATGCGTGGAGCGGGGGGGGGCTTCGCCCCCCCCCGCACCCCCCCCATGGACACGCCTTCGGCGTGCCCGGTAGGCAATGTATTAAGTACATGCGTGGGCGGGGGGGGCTTCGCCCCCCCCTGCACCCCCCCCATTGTGTAAGTAAACCCTGTGTGCAATCGACATCGTGTGCAATCGGCACCGTGTCCGATCGGCACCGTGTCCGATCGGCACCGTGTGCAATCGGCACCGTGTGCAATCGGCACCGTGTGCAATCGGCACCGTGTGCAATCGGCACCGTGTGCAATCGGCACCGTGTGCAATCGACACCGTGTCCGATCGACACGGTGTGCAATCGACACCGTGTCCGATCGACACGGTGTGCAATCGACACCGTGTCCGATCGGCACCGTGTGCAATCGACACCGTGTCCGATCGGCACCGTGTGCAATCGACACCGTGTCCGATCGGCACCGTGTGCAATCGACACCGTGTCCGATCGGCACCGTGTGCAATCGACACCGTGTCCGATCGGCACCGTGTGCAATCGACACCGTGTCCAATCGGCACCGTGTGCAATCGACACCGTGTCCGATCGGCACCGTGTGCAATCGACACCGTGTCCGATCGGGAAATATTGTCGTGTCCGATTTGTAATGTGCGCAATCGGGACAATCCCCCAGGAAGGCCGTGACCTCCTCGATGCGGGAAGCAAGACGAGCTATGTGCTCGCCGTAGCTCCATCGCCCATCTACGGTGAGGCCCAGGTACTTGGCCTGGGCCCCAACCTCCATAGAGACGCCATCCACCACGACGGTGTATCCTTGAGGCGGTTTACGCCGGGAGCCGCCGCGGAGAAAGACCGCCTCCGTCTTCTGTGAAGCTACGCGTAAACCCACAGCTCGGATGCGGCCCACCACACATGCGACTGCCACGTTTGCCATGGCGCACGCATCGCGCCAATCCCTGCCCGGGGCCATGATCATCGTATCGTCGGCATAGCCAACGACCGAGGAGCCAGATAAGAGTGGCGCCCTGAGTACGTCATCGTATGCGGCGTTTCACAGGTGGGGCCCCAACACGGACCCCTGTGGGACCCCGCACGTCAGCTCCCGCACGTCAACTCCCGCTCTTGGAGTTCTCCGTCCCGCCCGCCGTATACCACTGCACGACGGCGGAAGTACCCGGCGACGGTGGCGATGAGGTAGCGAGGCACATTGCTTCGCTCCAGCGCCTCAATTACCTTACCCCAGGGAAGAGAGTTAAATGCATTGGCGATGTCCAATGACACCGCAAGCACAACTTCCCCCTCCTGGGTCACCTCTTCGGAGAGCTCCCGGACGCGCGCGATCGCGTCCAGCCCCTCCCAACCCGCAACGTCTATCGTCAGGAGGAAGGACGGGGCGGCCGAGAATCCAAAGGCTTCCAATCCATCGCATCCTTCCCCCTCCCCTCCCTGGGAACCAAAGTTCCTTCGAGAGGGACGGTTTCCTGTCCACTCCTCGGAGTCCATCCCTCTCCCATCCCACTGGTCTTAGGGCGGGAACACCCAGCCCCTCCCCCCAGCCGGTGCTCAGCCGGCAGCCCCGAATCCGCGCAAAGCGGACATTTTGGGGCCGCCGCAGAGCAGCGGCTAGCTCGGTGGCCGCTAACACTGCAGCGGTAGCACAACCCGCTGCGGTCTACCGAGGAAGTGCACCGAACCCAAATGTGTCCAACGTCGAGGCACCGGTAACACTTCAGAGCCCGGGTCCGGAGCAGCTCCAATCTTGAGCTGCCCCAGCCCACCCTAATTTCCTCCTTTATCGCCCGGAATGCAGCGCCAACAGGGCACTGCACCCAGGCGACTCCCAGTCCTTTGGGGGATTCGCGGATCTCCCCAACCGCACGTCCCCCTTATCGCAGCCGCCAGCTGCGGCGATGGCGACTGCCACCTCTTCTGGAATGACCGAGTCAGCCAAGCCCGCCACGCGCATTTCTGCGCAATTGGCAGGCCTAGCGACCCGCACCCCCGAACCCTCTAGCGCAGCGCTTATGCGCTGCGCCAGACGATCCGCCTTCCCGTTAGCGCCGTCACCGGGGACCTCGATCACGAGGACCCTCGTGACAACCCTTCTGCAGCGGGTGCTGCCAATCCCGAGATCCGCGAGGGAGACCTTCTCCCTCGCGGTTCTCAAGGCCTCAGCATACCGTTCATTTGGACACGGTTCGATTAAACACCGTGTATTTGGACACGGTTTATTTGGACACGGATCATTTGGACACCGTAAAAAATACAACCTGTGCAGTTTAACACCGTAAAAAATGCGGCCTGTGCAGTTGAACACCAAAATGCGCGACCTGTGCAGATGGACACGAAAATGCGCGACTTGTGCAGTTGGACACCGAAATGCGCGACCTGTGCAGATGGACACGAAAATGCGCGACTTGTGCGGATGAACACGAAAATGCGCGGCCTGTGCAATTTGGACACTAAGAAAGATAGAAAGGCACTCTTGAAGATAATATTAACAGTGGAATCTCAACAAATTACTGCCATATACAGAACGCAACAACAGCGCGAGAAGCATGGAACGCCCTAGAAGCTGCCTTCGAAGATTCTACAAGGCGAGTAGGTTTACTTCGAAAACTAGTTACCACTCAATTAAGCAATTGCACATCGGTCGATGAGTATGTAGATCAGATCACTAGTACCGCACATAAATTAAATGAGATTGGCTTTAAGGTTGCCGACGAGTGGGTGAGGGTATTATTACTTGCAGGGCTCCCAGATGAGTATAGGTTCATGATAATGGGGCTAGAGAGCTCGGACGTACCGACCACAGAAGACGCAATCAAGGTAAAACTTCTACAAGATGTCCGGGTACATGAAAATGCGAAGAATAGCAGCAGCAAGACAGCAATGTACGCAAAGAAGAACAAGAAAGGCGGAGGGCCACCCAGATGCTTCGTATGTAATAAGCCAGGCCATTTCGCAAAGAATTGCAAGAGGAACAAGCGCGAAGAGAAGAAGTCCCATGGTAACAAAGAAAAAAAGAAAGAAAAGTGTTTATGGCACAGAGGAAAAAAGAAGACAGTCATGCTCAAGAATGGTTTTTAGATTCAAGATCATCTTCGCATATCACGAAGAACAATGATAATCTAACAAATGTGACGCCAAAGACTAACGTTTTAATCACTGCAGCAAATAATATAAACTTTGCTTCCAGATCAATAGGCACCGCAGAGATACAACTCACAAACAGACAGGAGGTATCGACTGTTAAGGTAAAAGAAACACTATACGTACCTGAGGCCGCCACAAACCTACTATCTGTGAGCATGATAGTAAAAAAGAAACATGTCGTTATCTTTGATAACGCACAGTAGAAAAATTAAGTACGAAGATGATGAGATCGTTGCTATTGCATCCGAGGTAAACGGTATTTATAAAATTGATCAACCGTTAAAAACTACAATTTAATCTTATTTGGCTAAGGATAAAACGGACATATTATGGCACAGGCGTTTAAGCCATTTAAATAGAAAAAGCATGTCGCTATTGAAAAATATGTCTGTCGGATTATATGAAGACTTGACTAACGATGTTCCCTGTGAGGATTGCATTACGGGTAAACAAGCGAGGGACCCGTTTAACGTGAGTAAAAGACGTTCTAATCATCGTTTAGAGCTAATCCATTCAGACTTATGCGGCCTTATGGAGCAGAAATCAATTGGCGGTAGCAGATATTTTCTAACGTTTATCGATGATTATAGTAGATATTTATATATTTATATACTTGAACACAAAGATCAGGTGCCAGAGACGTTCAAAGAATTTAAGTACATGGTAGAGAGGCAAACTGGCCGGAGGTTAAAGGTTCTCAGGACTGATAATAAGAAGGAATACGTAAATCAGAGGCTGAAGACAATCCTGAAGGACAGTGGCATCGTTCATCAACATACGATGAGGTATACTCCGCACAAAATAGTCTTGCGGAGCGTGTAAATTTCTCGATAGTAGAAAAGGCTTGTACGCTACTATCAACTTCCGTCTATCTATTAAACTGTTCACCAACGAAAAGGTTATGGAATAAAACTCCATATGAAGTTTAGACAGATGATAAACCGGGTTTATCACATCTATATTTAGGTGTGAAGCCATGGTGCAAATACCAAAAGAATTAAGGAAGAAGTGGGACACCAAATCGCAAAAGTTATTATTTATAGGTTACTGCAAAAATAGAAAAAGATATAGATTGATTAACTCAGTAGATAAGAAGATTGTCTTCAGTCGAGACGTAAAATTCCTTGAGAAGAAGAGATTGTCCGAAAAATGAAACTGAGATAGTAAACGCCACATCTATTAAAAATTGCAAAGCAGAGGAAGTAGCAAGCAAAACAGATGGAGCATCCATTGAAGATTGCGAAGCTGAAGAAGAAAAAGAAGCAGAGGAAGTAGCAAGCAAAGATGGAGGCAAAGAAAGTGAGGATTCAGAAAATTACATAAGCATAAGTGAAGAGGAAGAAGAAATAATAGAAGAACCAAAACGCTCCGAGAGAGAGAGAGAGAGAGAGAGAGAGAGAGAGAGAGAGAGAGAGAAAGAGAGAGAGAGAGCCCGATTCTCAAAACTGGAGGCTATGAAAAACGAAATAAATTCTCTAGTAAAAAATAAGTCTTACAAAGTAGTAAAATTATCACCGGGTAAAGAAGTACTAAAAACTAAATGGGTACTTATAGAGAAGAGAGACAAAGCGGGAAAGAAAAAGTTCAAAGCCCGTTTAGTAATAAAAGGTTGTAGTCAGAAGCAGGTCATCAATTATCAGGAAACATTTTCTCCGGTTGTGAAGTATGCATCGCTAAGGTATTTTTTCTCATTAGCGACTAAAGAAAATCTGAGAATAGATCACATGGACGTAATTACAAAGCGATCTAAATGAAGAAATCTATGTACAACCTCCTTGGACTAGTAAAGAAGACACCGGAATGGTATGGCGCTTGAAAAAAGCAATATATGGATTAAAACAGAGTGGAAGGTGCTGGAACGAGAAACTCCATGACGTTCTGACGGCTTTGGGACTGACACAATCTAAAAGCGACCCATGCATATATTTATTGAAAAACAATGCAGGCCAGATATTAATAGTAGCAGTATACGTCGATGATCTGTTGATATTCACGAATCAAAAAGAATTACGAGAGAACATCAAGAAAAATTTACAGAAGCACTTCGAGATGAAAGATCTTGGCACAGCTAAGAGATGTATAGGCATGAATATCTCGAGGAATGTTGAAGAAAGAAAATTATGGATCGACCCGAAAGACTACCAGTCAGAAATGATTCATCGAAATAATATCGATTCGACGTCGTTCATGTCGATTCGAAATTTGTGTCGAAATTTAGAATTTATCGAGCAACCAAAAAATTGCGTATAATAGACAGTTTATCGAGAGTTTTGTGTAATTTTTAATATTTTAGACATTATATAACATATGGTTTATATATAATTCAATATTCTTAAAGTTTATTATTTAGAGATCGAATCGACATCGTTTCGACGTCATTAATGTCGAGAAGTTGTTAAGCGTCGAAACGACGTCGAAACGATGTCGTTATAGTTTGCGCGTATATTTCGTGCGCAGGACACGCATTTATAATATTGCTCCGCGGTATAGCAACACGGTAGCCAATAAGCTTCTGGTTCCCGGAAAAATAATACGTTGGTTGGCTACCATGAGTATCGGGCCGCTTCTTTTGTCGCGCGACAAGCGTTTCCGCATCCTGTGTGCAGACTGCAGGAGCCATCAGCCATCACACGCCTTCCGTGTCTTGCCGCGCTTTTTCGTTTCACTCAACGAAGCTGTATACAGAAATAAGGAAAGTGAATTTACTCATTCTGCCTAAGAGGTTTTATCTCATTTCGCTGTGCTTGAGTGTGTGACCATAAAGCGATTGCTGTGGATTGCTGTAACGATGGAAGAAAGTCCGGTAAATTTTTTAGGTTATTACTATTTTTAAGTTATAATTTTCTCAGTTGCGCGTAGTAGAAACATCAATTTTTATCTTTTAGTGTCTTTTACATGTTTTATCTGTTAGTACTTTAGTTATTTATAGTACTATCCGTTTTAGTACTTGTAACGCCTTCGAAGTATTATTAACTTTGTTTTTTATAATCTGTTATATGTCAGATTTATTCTAAACCTGTGAAAAGGAAACTGCATAGAAAAGCTATAAAAACTGCCATGAAAAAGCTTAAAGCAGATGAATTGCGATTGAGAATCAATAAAATTTATGTAGAATCTTCGGATAGTAATTCAGATTATGAGATATCATCCGATTCTGAGGAAATTGCAAATTTTGACGAAGGCTATCATGTTGCTACTGCTTCTGAAAATAATAATAATAGTGATACGATATCTTTACAAAGTGACAAACAAGTTGCCGAAGAAATACATATTATGTATGGCTGATATGCAGAGTGGGTTGAGCAGTGAGAGTAGCTCACAGTCTGACAGAAGTGAAGTCGAAGAGAATGTGATGGTTTTCAGGAACGTTGCTCAAATGGAACAATTTGTTATTGAATCAGTGCGAGAAAGGGCTTCTGAATCAGGTGTCCTTTCCATGTTAAAAGTTGATAATTTGTTAAAGCGCCTCAGTGTTGGTCTTCCTAATATGCCTAAAAGTCACAAGACACTTTTGAAAAGTGTTGTGCCCCTTTTTTGCGGAGGGACACTTGGATTTTTTTCGGTCCACGGAGGATGCGGGATAGATGGAAATAAACGGCACTTTTGAATAAAGGATAACTTTTAATAATCACTCTGCGTTACAATCGTTATTCGCGTTTGATGCCCGTTACTGATTTGCTCCCTGACTCCGATTGCCCTCTCGTCTCCTGTTGTCGCTTCCTTTTGAATCCTCGTCTTGTCCTTCAATATCGCTGAGTTGCTCGATCGTATCTGGGCCGATCGCGCAACTCATCTCTTGCTGATTCGGCGTTGCGTAATTCTTTCGGGCTTTCGCGGTCGCGTTCCCTATTGTTCTTCGCGTCTTTATTCTTAATACTATTTGTTATTTTAATTTGGGCCGCAACAAAAGTAATTTTAATCTGGAGATAAGTAATCTTGAAAGTGGAGGAAAAATGTGGTATAAAGGATTTACAGTTAATTTGGGGACCAGATGTTATTACAAGATTATTTGCGAACTCATGGAAAGATTATAAATGATATTAATATTGACGGTTTGCCGCTTTTCAACAGTTCTAAGCTTAAGTTTTGGCCAATTTTAAGACATCTTGTTGGGACTTTGAATGAACCCTTTATTATTGCTGTATACTGTGGGAAAAGTGATCCTCAGAATATTGAGGAATATCTAGAAAAGTATGTTAGTGAATTAGAAGATTTATTTCATAATGGCTATGAGTATGAGGGTAACAGTTATGAAGTTGTAATTAGAAATTATGTTCTAGATGCTTCTGCAAGGGCATTTATTAAATGTTGTAAAGGACACTCAGGTTATGCAGGTTGTGAGAAATGCACTGTCATTGGAGAATACCATAATCACAGGATTACTTTCGTGGATCTTAATCAACCCCTCCGTACAGATGAGTCTTTCAGAAATCGCGAGCAACCTCAACACCATGAAGAAATCTCACCACTTGAAAGATTAGGAACTGGGCTTGTGTCACAATTCCGTCTTGATGCAATGCATCTTTTATATATTGGTGTGTTCAAGAGGCTGCTTTATTTTTGGTTATTTGTTGTTGGAGTATGGAAACTTCATAGAAATATCATCAATCTTATATCTGAAGTCTTTGTGTTTTTTAAGGAATTCTGTCCCCATGATTTTAATCGAAAACCAAGATCTCTAAACAATTTTAAACTGTTCAAGGCCACTGAATTTCGTCGCATACTCTTGTATGACGGTATTGTTGCTTTCAAGGATTTGATTCATGATAACATCTACAAACATTTTCTCCTTTTGCATAGTGCTGCCTATATTTTGGCTAGTTCTACTCTTGTTCATACTCATCTCCACCTTGCTGAGCAATTTATTAAAACTTTTATCTCTCATTTAGTAGTTCTTTATGGAACGAGTTTTGTAGTGTATAATGTACACTCACTCAGTCACTTACCTAAGGAATGTCAGGAGCATGGAGCTATAGATAATTTCAGTGCCTTTCGCTATGAAAACCGCTCTGAAGTCTATGAAGGATTCCCTGCGATCGGGTTATAAACCGTTGGAACAGATAGCTAGACGTGATTTAGAAAAAAAGAAAAAGATTGAAATTATTCTCGATTCTAAGCCTAATCAGTTTGTGCTCTTTTTAAAACACTTCATTGCAGATGAAATTATTCGTGGCCCACAATATCGTAAGGTTACTATTGGTAATGTGGTAATTTTAAAATAGGTAAAAAGGACTCCTGTTTTAAAACTGTCAATGGTAGTGTTGTTTTGCTAAAAAATCTTGTTTACAGACACCGAACTCTATTTTTTATTGGTTGCAAGTTTAAAAAACAGGAGGACTTTTATACGTATCCACTCCCCTCATCTGAACTAGGTATTATATGTGTTTCTCAACTCGAGGAAAGAAGAGTAGCATATCCTGTCAGTGATGTTCAGTGCAAGTGCTATTTAATTCCAAATAGAGATAATTTCTTGTGTATGCCATTACTTCACACAATTCCATTGATTTAAAGAAACTCCATATAGCATTATACAAGAAAAAATATGTAGATATCACATTTATAGAATATAATATGTTATATAGTTTGTCACGACTTTTTGCACTCCCGGACCGCTCCGGGACGTGTGCCGGATCAAAAGGACTTAGGAGAGCGGGATAGTAGGCCTCTCCAGTGGTTTCCTCGCACCTCCGATACTCCACGAAATGTTCCGAATGTTGGGCGCCAGACGCGTACATTCGCGTCCACGAAATCGCGAAAACCTAAACGAGACGCAAAACGAAGTGGGTGGAGGTGCGTGGAATCGGCTAGCTTGACCTAATCACGGGCGGGGTTAATGAAGGGCAGCGCGATATCCGGCGGGGTGACACGTAAATTTTGTAACTCAGTCTGATAACAAAGAAAATAACATTTATTGAGTACTGGTTGTCGAGAAAATAACAACGTTTATCCATCCGGCTTCGATCAAACACAAAATAAAGCCAATAACAAATCAAGAATAGCCGGTGGCGGGATGCCTGGATTTATTCCACAGAAACAATCTTTAACGCGGCTATTAAACATACGCGAAGCAAAGCTTATTGTAGGCGCACGGAAGGCGCAGTTCTCAAACACTTAAGAGTAATAATACTAACGCGAGATATTTCTAACGCAAAATTCGAGGTCATCGCGAGCAGGGCGGGACGCCATAGGGCGTAACGCAAGGAATACCGAACGCAAGGGGCTTGTGAACGAAAGTTTCTCAACGCGAGAGCAAACCCAACGTAACGACTCCATCGACACCAATGGGAGTTTGACACAATTAGCAACCCGTAATAACGAGATCCGAACACAATCGATACGCTAACACCCGACGCGAAAACACAAGAATTTTCCGACGCGAAGAAACGGTAACACAATTTACGAAGTACCGGCCCGTATGCTGCCGTACATCAAGGTCGCGAGGACGACGCAATATACTTGCGATATCGAACTCATTAACGCGCCTATCACGATCTCCAGGGATTTGCCCTAACGTTTGTACCACGGTTCCGCGGCCACGATACCATCCCGAGGCCCTTCGCTCTCGTTATCGATCGCGAAATTACACTCGATCTTAACATGCGTTATCCCGAGCGAGAGCGTGCACCGGAGGGCGGTGTCGTGGCTTTACATATCGCGATTTACGGGCAACCTCACCGGTGATATGCCTCCTCCTGGGCTCCTCGCCGTCACCTTCCTCCAACGATCCTCGATCCGCCAGACAATTATCGAAATACCCGACTCGGGGTGGCTATCGCGTATCTTACGAAACGTATCTCGCCGACGGACGACCAGAGAGTGAAACGCTAGACCCGCTCGATGGCGGAATCGATACGGTACCCCTTCCTGAGGGGCGCGCGATCCAATCGGGCGCGAGCTTGCAAGCCCGCGGTGTCCCGGCGCAGTGCTGTCGATACGAGATCCTTCGGGGGCGTGCAACGGTCCCTCGGCGGCGTACGACTCCTCAATTCTGTCCTTAGCAGCGGACGGAACTCGGTTCGCGCCGGTGTGCCTCCGGTTTGACCCTGGGGCGGTGATCAGTCACCCCGTAGGTCGATGTTTCTTGGAGATCCTCTGCTGTAGCCGGGTTTTACCCAGGCGTCTGGGGCTCCGCTATTGGCGGCCTCGTCCGTCGCTGCCTCACGTGCCGCACGCCTGCCGCGTTGCTCTCGCCAGCCCGTGATCTCTGTTGCTTCCGTGTTTGCCACCCCTCCTTGGTTATCGATCGTCCTTGATTTCCTTCGCCAAGTACTCCCTCGAAGATTTGTCGTGGTGTGGGTGAGGTGCCGCGCGTATTACATTGCATAAAAACAAAAGAAAGTAATCAGAATGCGGAAACGCGATTAAATACGACCCCTGGAGATCTCGCCTCCCTGGTCCGTCCCTGGGCGCAAAATTCCGCGTCTTGTGACGGCGGCGGGGCGCCGCGACGATGCGGCGAGCCGCAACGTCACAAGTTATATAAATACAGTGTATTTTTATTTCTACATTTTACACTTTATACTTTTTATTTTCTGTTTCACAGTTTGTTGTGCTAAAATTTCTGCCCACAAATAAAGATCCAGATATATACATTGAGGTTGGTTTAAGAAAGTGGATCTGCACAGACCTTGACGATGACATGTGTGGAGAAACATATTGGCCCCCTAATCCAAAATCTGTCACACAACTGGTGAAAACTGAACAATCTTTTAAAACTGATTGGCCAAAACACGAAGTGAAAATTAAAAGATTTTACAGTAAAATTTTATTTTATTCTCCTATAAAAATTTTTATATACAGATTGTCACACATTATTATGAGATCGGAATATGTAGATATTTTTTTAAAACTTACATTTTTCCTCTATTCAGATACTTATCCACAAGCCCGCGAAGCTGTTTCTGGATTCCTCGCTGATTCAAATTATGAAACAGAGATAGAGCAAAATATGGGCCGAGGGAGAAGAAAGAAAAAGGCTCGGCAAATTGGGTCAGACAGTGATACTGATTCTAGTGGGCTTTCAAAAATAACGACAAAAATTATTCCTGCTCCCCCTGTTGTGCCTTTCAAAAAAGTTTCTTCTGATACTCAAAATTGGGATACTGATTCGGATGCCAGCATCTCGTCAAAATTGTTAAAGAGTTTCTCTATTATTAAGGTAAATAACAAAAAGCCTAAAGGAGAAAAAATGACTGTTCAAAGAAAAGAGGCATCTTCTAAGCATTCCGCGACGGAATTGAAGAAAGTAGTTCAAACAGCAAAAACAATTGCAGCCTCGAAAAAGCCGGAATCATTGGCTTCATTCAGCAAGACAAAAAGTCTCTTAAAATCCTCAACCTCTTGCAATTCATTACTTACAAATAGCCCTGTTAACTGTGACGAAAGTGCTGTTTAGGAAGGGATGACTCATTCTTTGAACGTACAATCATTGACGCAAGTACCTGACCGTGTATTCAGTAAGGATGATTCAACTTTAACGAAGGATCTTACATCAACTGATCATCAACCAACATCAACTTTTAACACTGATTCTGTGGACACCGCGCAATGCAGCAGCAATTCTTCTAATTGTAATGATAAACCAAAATTATCTAATTCAAGCGCTTCCCATCGACGTACATTGTTTAAAGAACAGTTGCATGATAAGAATACAGGTAACATTTTGTTGCAATACTAGTGTAAAATAAATGTTTGCTTTCTGTGCCTGTATTACTATAATTTTTTTGTATTTGTTGCAGAGAAGACATTAAACACCGAAATGACAGTTAAAAGGACACTAGTTACAGTAGAAAAAATTTCTGGAAAGTTAGACATTCTCAATATGAACGTGAGCAAGCTTATGAGAGCTATAATACCCTCAGAAAAGAGAATTTCGCGTCCTGAGAGAATGCCAGCATTACCTTTGCACACAAAACAACATTTAAAAGAATTTGAGACTTTCTTACAGGCGGATCATAATTTGGCTGTGTCACGTCTGACGGTATAATCACCGCTATATTCCACCCGCATAAATTTTTTTTGATTTTCTACCTTCATTGCTAGAAGTCCCCAGCATCTGAAAACAACATTATAATATAACAATCATTCTTTAAAATAACTGTCACAACAATCACTCAGCTGATGCGAACACGCGTTCTTAAAGTAGTAGACATAAGCCTAGAGAACATGGCTGCCTTAAGGTACCCTTTCAAGCTTAAGCCCCATTTGCATGAATCACACTATAAACTTTTGGACAATTGCTTGTTAAAATTCCCCAGAGTCACTAAAATTGATCGTAAATGAATATTACAAACTTTATGAGATCTTTTATGCAATACAAATTCAATTCAACACACGAATAAATACATGTTCCATAAGAATAAACTCAGAAGATTAAAATAAAATATAAATGAATTAATTAAAAATAGATTATTCATAAGAACATAACCTTTTATGCCTGAGAAACATTATCACGCTAAAATAGTAATTATTTCATTAGCATTTTTTCAAACATGATTGTTATAAACAATTAAATTATATTATTAACAGACCTAGTTAGTGTGATTACTAGAACTATCACAAAAAGTCGAATAACTTCTGATTATAAACCATTATTGTATCTCTCAAAATAAACTAATTAACAATAAAATTTATCATAAAAATATTATTAAAGATGATAAATAAAATCACTACAAATACCCAGCAGAGCATGTCAAGTAACCTCACAAAAACTCCCACATCATATCTCTTCTTAATTCCGAGATATAATTAAAAATTATGGAAATCCATAAAACACAGAAATTTTAAACAACCTAAAATAATGGCTTTAATTATCTGAACACAACAAAAGAAACCCCATCTTTTTATCTCTTACCGTTCTCGAGTTATAAATTATTAAAGTTTCACATCCGCCATTTTGAATTTCCTACCCTTTTGACTTACAAAGACCAAATCACTTTTACATTAATATTTTAGTCTTTTATACATTTTAAAGCTGAAAAATTTCATTTCTAAACAAAAATTTTGACACTTAATTATTATGATAAAAATGGAATCTCTCCTACTCCTAAACACCAGTAACGTTAACGCTGATTTTCTATTTAAATTAATTAAATTAATAAACGAGATTGAAAATTGAACATTCACTCCATGAAAGACAAGGATAGCCATAATAAATTCTTAATAAAATTAAAATAAAATAGAAAACGAATAGTTCGAAATAAAAACAATATATACGTGTATACGGAATAATCGTTAGAATCGTTTGATAGAAAAACATTTACTACATAATCATTTATTTTTGCAACTTACTTTTATAAACAATCATAAACAAATTATTGACCATGTCAATAAATATTTTTAACTTATACCTTGGATCACGTATAACACTTTTTATACAAGTCAAAACCTTGTCACTTTTCTAATAAAAGCGCTATAAAATTCCAAGTGAAAAGACACCCGGTATAAAGGAAATGACCTTAAATAATACGTCTGACATACGTATATTAATATGTTAAACGTATTGACTCGGGACATTAAATTTAAACTTTAATATTTTCCAAAATATAATAGCAAAAAATATCATATATATATATAAATATAGCCTGAACCCTTCTCTTGAAAATCATCCATAATACAATGTTTTTGTTAACTTCCTATACCTAATTAATCGTAAAAATACATACCTCTGTTTGTGCGACAGCACTTTAGTAATAAAAATTCGTTCTGGTAAATACAAATTTCAACCCCATATATATACTCTGCATCAGTACACCTACGAAAAATGATAATAACTTTTGTTTCTGCAATTGTTTATTTACGAAATATTTATAACAATAAAATAACGAATGTTCATAAACGAGATAATATTAGAAATTCAAAACCTCTTAAACAAAGAGAACATAATAATACCAATACGCGAATTAAAGAGTACCAATTTATTTAATTAATAAATTGTTATTAACAAATACATATATTAACAATAAAATTTTCCAATGCTATATTATACTTTAGTGAAAGTTCTGCAATATGTTTCCTATACACTCCCATCAAATTCCCAACCATTTGCGAGATATAAAAATAATAAAAATCTTAATATATATATATATGTAATTTAATTTCATTAATTTCCTGTACTAATGAGAATGCTGACCATTTCTATCTGTACGATATATTATTAACCTGATATTAGAAACATTATTAACACCGCTAACATCACTTTTATTAATATTACTATTAACAAATATATATACTTACCAAAATTAACATAAATATCGAATGTCAAACGCCGAAGCGTTACTCACGAATTCGAGAAAGATAAAATTGTATTATGCGCAGCATAAGGAACACGAATCCGAGCGAGATGCGAGTATTGTATGATCTGAAAGAAAGAAAGAGAGAGTCAGATATACCATATTAACTATTAGACAAAGAGAGCAATATCTCTTGTACTTTAGACATGCTAATAATGACTTTAATTGTATTATTAAATTATTCTACTGTATGTAAAGTATGTCTAAAGAAATTTAAATAATATTCAACATATATTTGCACTTTTTTTTTTTTATTCAAATATTAAATATTTTCTTCATGATAAAAGTCATATTAAAATTTAATAATGAAATTTAATAATGAAAAGGAAGTATCGCTCTCAATACAAATCGCCGTTAGACTAGAGAATAAAAATAGAATTCAGACGAGTCACCTGTATGACTCATTCGAGTGAATCTAGTCTATGCAAAACCATATATGGACATGTCGAAGCAGAACGTCACGCATGACCATATAAGGTAATGAATTTCAAGACACCACCCTATGACTCATTGCTGGCAAGCGAGCCACACCCCTAGAAGTAGACTCACATCCGCTAGACAACGCCTTATGACTCATTGTAACGAGGTGCGGTCACCTCCCACTACCATTTCCAAAATTGTATAAAAGCGGAATCTTTCACCCTCTCGACGGAGAGTGTGGAACGAGCCAGGAAAGGTCACATATCTCATACTTGTTCCATCCTCCCACATAAACCACTTGTATCGTAAAAGTTCTACAATAAATATCATACTTTTTTTTTATATATCAAAAGAAAGATAAAGATTATTGTAGATTATTGAATTACCTACCTTCGACGGATCCAAGGAGCCATAATCTACATCGCCGACCAACAGCTAATTATCCTGGGGTTTTACCTCCTTAACTGCAAGAAAAAGAACCCATCAACGGAGACGTTCTGCCGGATCGAAGCCACCTCGCATCACCCAGGACGTCACAGCTGCTGCTGTAAGCATAATTCATTTCTCTACGTACTTGAAAAAGTTTTCTTCTACGTGTTTACTAATGTTTTATTATTTGTTGTTTGCAGTGTCACTACATGTCTAATCACATGAAGCTGAGCGCGAAGAATCCCGAAAGAAAAAGTGCAACAAACATGCTAACAAAATTACTCTCTAACACACTGGCAGGTGAAATGAATTGTGACAGAGGTAACGGGAAAATAGCTTTCAAAACTCTCAAACTATACAATTTGTTTTAAGGTAATTATTTACTAATACATTAAGTTTATTATTATTATTTGTATGTAAAAAATGCAAGATGTTTTGTGTTATATGTACATGTGTCTTGTTTCAGGAGCTCTTCAAATAGCATTTCCGGATAGTGATCTCACTGAAGCAGATGCAGCCTTGGCTGGGTGGTTAAAAGATGCAAAATGGCGTAAGCAGCGTGACGGCAGCTTGGGAAATAGAAATAAGGACTCGCAAAAGAACAAGTAGTTTCTTTCATAAATAATAAATTAAAAGAGCTTTAAGTTTAGTTATTATGAGTAATATAAACTCCTCTCGAGAAACTATTTTGTAGAGATTGAACAGTATGGGATTATATGTACTTAATTATTACTTACCAAATAATAGGACTTTTGATGAGAATTGACAGATAATACTTTGACAGATTATTTTGTTTTACAAATTTAAAGAAAGTCTTTTATGATTATTATGTTATTTTGGTGTTTAGAAAAAATACTGCTAGCTGTATTGGGTCATATTTTTTTTTTTAATTTCACGTTCATATATAGTCTGAGTTAGGTATATACTCCATCCAGCAAGAGAACATCCACGGGTTACACATAGATGGGCAAAGTGAAAACGTAGCGCGCTATTAAGTACCACGATACGTAAGTATACGGCACGCTCGGTGTGGATCGAGGAAAGCTTTTTATGCCCGGAAATCTGTTCAAAACGGACGAGTTTTTGTCTAATCCGTGGATTTTCTCTCGAGATTCTGAGACATTCTGAGATTCTTTTATTTCCTCACAAATTAAGTAACTGCTCCGATAAAACACTTTCATAAAGAAATGTGATAAAAACGTTCTTACTCTGACTGAGTGTTGTTTTTTTAGTATATATATTTTTTAAAAGTATTTTTATAATTAAAATATATTTGTTTGGCTGTGTATGTGTAGTCTTTTAGTTTAAAAACCGTACAAAGAGCTTTGCAATAATTGTTGTATAACATGCGTATACCTAAGCAAATTTTTTAAGAGAATATTTTTTGTTATACGAAATAATGACCCCGATTTTCATCCATTTTGCGCAAATTCTTTTAGAATTTTTTTTTTACAATTTTTCTTACAAAATTTCTTCGACAAATTCTGCTCGACAGTAAATAACTTACAATTCTTGACAACGTTTACAATAAATAATGATAACAAAATGTTTGTATTGTCAACATGTATAAGTACTCACTATTTGCAAAAATTACGTTGTAAGACTTATATTTTATTTTTCCATTACTTTCATATTATGATATACGTAAATCGAGATCATTTCTTCGTGAAAATATGATATTTATTACATTATGGATAATTATATTATCAAATTACAAGTATCTGTTCTAATAAATTCAAATTTAAAAAGTTAATAATAATATAATTTAATTATTTTTTACTGTCATGTCCTTGTATATTCAAGACTTTTTGGAGTGTTATCGTCCTCAGGTAATGGATAAGTCTTATTTTGTTCGTATATTTCTTTTAAATAGGACTATACTGTCTTCATTATACCTGATGTAATATATATGTGTGTATATATATATATATGTATTATATATAGATGTATATATATATATATATATATACATATATATATATATATATATGTAGGTCTAGAGGTATGTTCCGGGACTGTTTACGTTTTTTGAAATGTACAGTCCTGGAATATAACGCATATATATGTAATCAGATTCAAAAAATTGTCCCGAAACGTGCCGTAGGACATGAATTTTTTCCAGGACAGTCCTGGAAACTGCCAAATGTCCTGGAATATACCGATGTAAAAAAATAAAAGTCCCGGAACATACTTCCGGACCTACATATATATATATATATATAATTAGACTTCCGTTTCCGGTACTGGTAAGAGTGTCAGGCGTGTGTTCGAGCGAGACAAATCGGAGTAGAAAAGAGGTCCAGAGGAGGGTAGAGAAGGCGTGAGCGAGCGAGCAAGCAAGAGTGGAGGTGAGAGAGTGAGGAGGTGAGAAGGAGAAAAAGTGGAGAAACAGGTAAAAGAGATAAAGGGAAGGAAAGTGGCAAGGCACGGGTGACGGGTACGACACAAACTATAACGGGAGTAGAGGGGCGACGCGACGGGAGAGCCGAGATGCGGTCGGCGGCGCGAAGCCGGGCATAAAGTGTAGCGTACATAGAAGGAGAAGTGAGTTGGAAAATAGGCAGAGATGAGCGGAGAGAAAGAAAGCGGAATGGAGGGAAAGAAAGGGATTATAAACAAAATAAAGGAAAGAGGCAGAAGTGGAAGCATGGGAAATTTAAATGATCTATGGAAAAGAAAGAGAATAGAATTAGATAAGAGCGGGAGTAAAGAGAAGGATGAAATTTTCAAGAGAAGCAATAAGACGGCAAGGTCGCCTAAATCGGAAACAAAGATAGGTGAGAAGGAGTTAAGGCAGGTAATTAGCGAATTGAGAGAAGGTTTTAGGATCATGAGAGAAGAGTTAAGGGAAGGTTTCAAGGAGCAAGGAAGGGAAGTAGAGAAGATAAGGAACGAATTAAGAGCGCGAGAGCAGAAATGGAGCATAGAGAGAAAGGAATTTAAGAAGAGAATATATAGATGATTTGGAACGAAAATTGGAGGGGATGAAGATGGAGTTTAAGGAGGGAGGTCACGATGGAGGAAGAAGGTGCAGAAGAAACCGGAGGAGCAAGAAGGAAAAAGGGGAGGGAGGAGTTTGAGTGGAGGAGAGGGTAAAAAGGCTGGAAAGGAGGTATAAAATGAAGGAAAGGGGAGAAAGAAAGAAAAACATTGTGATAAAAGGAGTAAAAAAGGATGCGGGAGGAATGAAAGGGGGAATAGAGGAGGTGATGAAAAAGATAGGAGTGGAGGTTAAGATAGAGGAAATTAGAAAAATAAATGCGGGAAGGAGAGAGAAGGGAGGTATGGTAGTGGTAAGAGTAGGAAGTGAGGAAGAGAAGTCAAGAATAATGAGAAATAAGTAGAAATTGAAAGATGAAAGTACTTGGATTGAGGAAGATTTAACATGGGAAGAACGGAGGATAAAATGGAGGGTAAATAAAATTGCATGAAAGGCAAGAGGAGAGGGTAAAAAATGCGTGCGGATAGGGCAAAGAAAGGTACGGATAGAAGGGGAGTGGTGGGTATGGGATGAGGTAAAAGATGTGCTCAGGGATAGTAGAGGGAGGTGTTGGGAGGCAGGGAAAGGGAAAAAAGAAGAAGACAAGAGAGATGAAAGACAAAAGCAGAGGGAGTGACAACCAATTTCAAATTTAATTTTTTCTCCGAAAGATAGCCCAGTTTCTCCGCACGAGCCCCACTCGTGCGGGGGGTGCAGTTTGGAATATAAAAATTCCTGTGGTCAGGTGGACTCGAACCCGGGTCCTCGGGATTACGAGTCTGGCGCTTTACCACAAGACCACACTGCCACCCACTTGTACCTCACATACATTATATATAAATATTACATGTACAAATTACACTTTTTTATACTTCAACAAGCGTGAATTATATAAAACAAAAGTAGATTGAAATTTATTCTACAAATAGCGAGAATACTTCGCCTGAGATTACGCGTCACGTGAGCGATCGGTGCGGCGGCTCGGCCGCTGAGCCTCGAGCGGTAATGGGGGTATAAAAGGCGTCGCCTCGGGAATCGGCCCGAAATGTGCAATTAAATAATGTGATATATCATTATTCGACATAAATAAATATATAAAATATAGTTTTTATATAAATATATTTGTTAACGAAAATACCCCATACGTATATATAAAATTAAATATTTGCAAGATATTAATTGTACAAAGCTGCAGATATCGCGGCCGACGAATCGCTTGAAGCGAGCGCGCGCTCCCGAGCGCGTGACGTAGCGACCACACGTTCTCGCAACGTGAGTTCACCGCGAGCTTAAGCCTGCCCCGACGCTCGCCCAATTACAAGCGCGCGCCGTGTTAAAACCATATTTTTGGCAAACGCTCATTCGCGCAATTTGTCTCTGGCCTTCTAGAAGGTTCATTAACGGCAAGAAATACCCCTCCCTGTACGGGGAACCTTCTGGAAGGTCAGAACCGATAAAAGAACCCAACGGAGCGACGCTCGTGGCAGTCTTTCGCTAGAATTCCGCATTAGCCGTTTCTTAGATTCATATTACTATAATTAATAGAGTGCATAGTTGTAATAATAGTTGTGTTACCTTTCTTTTATTAAATGTTAAACTGAACAATCAGAACTTATTTCTCACTGACATTCCTCCATTCCTCGCGATTCAATTGAACTGATAAATTCAAGAACATTAATTAACTTAAAAGTAACAGTTACCGACAAATTCAATTTCTTACAAATATTACACTCGGAAATATTAATTGTAGGCCAAACAAAAAAATACGTGTCTTCTCTTTTACGGAATTTTTTTCGGAAAGGAATTGTCAAAATAATAGGATCGTATAGGTCAAAGCATGAAAATTTCTGCAAGAGAGATCAACATAATTTTTTACTACAATTTTTTTATGTTTATTAATTATTTTTACATCTCTACATTATTCCAAAGATCGTTCTTTGATTATCGTGCAACGGCAACTCAGATTCACGCCGAGATACCGAGAAAGCATTTCCAGCGTAAAAACATCGTCGATCACGCGAGCTAAGTGAGAGCGACAAGAAGGGAGTAATATTCTTCCTCTCTCTCGGCACTGCCGAGCGCTGCCGACACACCGATAGACCGAGCGTCACTCTGTGTGCGTAGTGGAGGGGGGCGCATGCGCGAAAAACCGGGCCGGATTCACATCACTGGATTGATGTGCCGACGCGGACGACATTCCAACGTAAGTAATATTTGGTAACTCGATACGCCGTGAACACCGTGTGCGCGAAACGCGACCACGAGCGCGGACATTACGCAAAAACGGGCTCGCATTACCGGATTTCGCCAACGAATCTATCGCGATCTCCAGAGGCTCGCTATCACGTCCTTATCACGATTCCGCGGCCACGATACCATCCCGAGGCCCTTTGCTCTGGCTGTCGATCGCAATTTTATACTCGGTCTCAAGGACCGGGATGCGTCGCGGTATTACAAGCGTTTCCCTGAGCGAGAGCGCGTACCGGAGGGCGGCGTCGTGGCTTTACATTTCGGTATTACTTGCGGGCAACCTCACCGATGCGATGCCTTCTCCTGGGGCTCCTCGCCGTCACATCGTACCAAAGATCGTCGCAGCGTAACAGATTCCCAAAGCGGGGTGGCTATCGCGGACCTTAATTGTACGTGTTTGTACTCGCCGACGGACGACCAGAGAGTGTCTCGCTAAATCCGCTCGATTGCGGAATCGATGTGGCACCCCCTTCCTTAGGGGCGCGCCGACTAATCGGGAGCGAGCTTGCAAGCTTGCGCGATATCTCAACGCAGGATCGTCGCAAGGGGATCCTTCGGGGGCGCGCAACAGTCCCTCGGCGGCGTAGCGACTTCTTCAATTTGTCCCTGGGCAGCGGACTGGACTTCGTTCTGGCCGGTGTGCCTCCGGTTTGACCTCGGGGCGGTGATCAGCCACCCCGTGGGCCGGTATTTCGTGGAGGCAAATTGCTGAGGTCAAATTTTCCCCGGTACCTGGAGCCCCGCTATCGGCGGCCTTCGTCCATCGCTGCCTCACGCGCCGCACGCCTGCCGCGTTACTCTCGCCGCCCGTGATCTCAAGGGTTTTCGTTCTCGCCACCCCTCCTCGGTCCTTGGTCCTCCCGGACCCCTCCCGTTACCGGTACTCCCTCGAAGATTCGCCGTGGTGTGGGTGAGGCGCCGCGCGTATTACGATTACATAAAAATAAAATAAATAATCAAATTGCGGAAGTGATATTAATATTCGGCCCTGGAGATCTCATCGTCGCCTTTCTGGCTCGTCCCTGGACGCGAAATTCCGCGCCTTGTGACGGCGGCGGGATGCTGCCACGAAGCGGCAAGCCGCAACGTCACAATATATATATATATATATATATATATATATATATATATATATATAAACTTTGCATAGTGTGTGGTGATGTTCTCTTTTGCGGGTATGTATTATCGGCGGAAGCTAATTGAGAACATTTAAATATGGGATTTATTCTCTTTGGGTGTTACTTTCATTTGAGGGTTTATATTTTTAGGGTTTATACCGTCATTTTTACCATTTCCATATTAACCATTAATTGAAGGTTAACCATCATCCAAAGAAAAACCCTTAAAGTTGAATGTGATTTTGGACCGCCAATTGATGGTTAACCTTTACCTAGTAAGTGTGTCACATGGTTAACCTAGTAAGTGTGTCACATTGTTTTGAGCCTTTCGACTCACGAGACTCCTAGAGATATCATTGCCACTTTTGACTAGAGAGGATATGGCCTTAGAGGCGTTCAGGCATAATCCCACGGATGGTAGCTTCGCACCACCGGCCGCTCGACCGAGTGCGTGAACCAAATGTCCGAACCTGCGGTTCCTCTCGTACTGAGCAGGATTACTATCGCAATGACTGGTCATCAGTAGGGTAAAACTAACCAACTTTAAGGGTTTTTCTATGGTGTTTTTTTAACGGTTAACAACAAAAGTTGAGTGTATTTTTCCATAAGGATACTCAATTTTTTTTTATTATTTGTGTATGCATTTTTCTGGAGTGTTTACAAATATTTAAAAAAATTGGAGTGCTATTGCAACAGCATATTCTTAAAACAAAATTAAGTCAAAAAGTCCTCTATACCACTTTTTCTAACTTCAAAGAATTATCAAGATATCATAAGCTGAATATTGAAAAAGTTACCAAGTTTTCCTTGAATATCTCAAAAAGTATTGGGCAAATAAAAAAATGTTTCAGACAAAAGTTTGTAATTCTGTTAAGTATCCATTCTCAGAACGGGATCCTAAATTAAGAACTCACGTGTCACACATGAAGGGTGTGTTACTTGCGGAAGAAAAAATAAGTTTTGTAAGAGGAGTTGAACGGGGATAGTTTCGCCCCGGAGGCAAGATTTGCGATACTCGAAGGACCAGAGGGGGGTTGTCGCTTTCCCCTCACGACTATCAAATGTTTAACGCGAAAGCAGAAACGCATGCAACGAAATATTAAGCGAAGCGACTCACCGTGTCGGCCGTCGTCCCCGCGATTCCGCCAATCCTCGTCCTGTCCCCTGAACTTGGCCGCTCCGTGGGTCTCGTTCGGCATGCGATAGCAAAACTCGTGCAAGCAAGCAAACGGTGGAGAGCAAGCGATAGAGCAGGCAGGAAGAAAGCAGTAGGAGACGTGCGCACTCCCGGTTGAGCAAGGCGGCAAAGGCGATTCCGTGATGCGTTTTGCCCGGCGAACGTGTGCCGTAAGACGGCTCTTAGACTATGTGTGTGTGTGTGTGTGTGTGTGTGTGTGTGCCGCACGGCGGCTTGACGATAAGTTCTGATGAGAGGTGTGTCCTCTCCGACTATTTGACGATGAGTGTCTTCTCCCCGCGGTCCTGGAACATGTCGCTGCGGGCGAGTAGTTGTTCCCTTTCCGGGGGGGGGGGGGTGGATACCGTCGGCGGATGGGCGATGGCAGCAACGACAGGTGAGTCGCATGATTTGGCTGATCGCGATCCGCCGACGTTTCGCGCGAGAATTACAAACGACTTATGCAACTAAGTATAAACGATAAATGAATACATGAACATGAAGTAACTATACTATTTACAAGGCGATACGCCGAACATACCGCTCACCAAAATACGACGTATTTTCTACGCTTAAATAGATTCCTCTGGCGAAGTGTCCATCGGCAGTAGGCACAACTTCACCAGAGGACGAGTAAGCACGCCATCCGCCGTCCGCACCGTAGCGACCCGAGCGACGCCGTCACGGCCCGGGTGCAGTTCCACGATTCGCCTTCGCCTCCATTGCAAGGGAGGGGCGTTTTCGCCCTTTACCAGGACCAGTGTGTCCTTTTTTACCGTAGGTGCCGATTGCAACCACTTCGGTCGCTGTTGGAGGGTGTGCAGGTATTCATCATGCCACCTCTTCCAGAACTGCTGGTGCATATGTTGCACCAGTTGCCACCGATCGAGTCTGTTCATCGGCACCGGGTTCAGGTCAGGGTGTGGAACCGCCACGAGAGGCTCCAGGGTGAGGAAATGCCCCGGGGAGAGCACCCCGAGGTCGCTGGGATCTGAACTGGTGGGACAGAGGGGTCTGGAGTTCAGGATAACTTCTACTTGGGTTATGAGCGTACTGAACTCCTCCACGGTGAGGATCTGTGTCCCCACTACTCGCTTCAAGTGGGTCTTCATCGATTTGACCCCGGCTTCCCAAAGGCCACCGAAATGCGGCGCCGAGGGGGGGTTGAAGGCCCACTGAATTTGCTCCCGTTCCGAGGCGGCCTGCATGCAGCCGACGAGCTCCCGTTGAGCTCCAACAAAGTTGGTGCCGCAGTCGCTGTATATTCGCGAACAACGGCCGCGTCTAGCGATGAAGCGCCTCAGGGCTGACAGGAACGATTCTGTAGATAGAGAAAAGGCGAGCTCTAGGTGGACTGCCTTGGTTGCGAAGCAGACAAAAAGGCACACGTAGGCCTTGAACAGGGTTGCTCCGCGGGAACGACGATTGTAGACTGGAAATGGCCCAGCGTAGTCGACTCCGGTTATCGAAAAGGGCTTAGCCTGACGTACTCGATCTAACGGTAGGTCCGCCATGGGCGGTTGCATCGGGCGTGGATTCGCCCTAAAGCACCGATAGCAACGCGATAGGCAGCGTTTAATGGCCTGATGGGCCCCCAGGATCCAGAAGTTTTGTGACAGGATATAATGCAACGCTCGACGTCCCGGATGCAGATGTAGGCGGTGGGTGCGCTCTACTATAAGTTCCGTGAGTCGATGTCGGTTAGGCAGCAATGCCGGGTGTTTAGCCTCGTATGAGATGGCGGAATGGGTGAGCCTGCCGCCCACCCTGAGGACTCCGCGACCATCCAAGAAGGGGACGAGTTTTCGCAGAGGTTTGGAGCAACTCTGATTGCGTCTTAAGCTACCGATATCCTCTGCGAAGCAACAAGATTGCACAAGTTTGACGAGGTATAACAAGGTCGAGTGAAATTCGATTTGATCCACGACGAGAGTGAGCGCGTTTGATCTAGTTTTGGTAGCGAATCGGAGGCAATACGCGAACTCTCTGACGAGTTTGTCTAACGACGAGAAGCGATCGAGAAGCGAATCGACAACAGTAATGGAATCTACATCATCCACAGGATTTGTGGAAACAAAGGCGCGAGAATTTTCTTCCTCCTCGGGAAGATCCTCAGCTTCCAATGTCGTTTCTTGAGTGGGTTCGAATTCGACGAGCCACGCAGGACCGGTCCACCACAGCGGGTGATCGACTAGTTCCTGGGGGAATAAGCCCCTTGGGCAACAATCAGCGGGGTTAGATTTGGTATCGACATGTTTCCAGCAGGAAATGTTAGTGTTGGACTGGATGCGTGCGACACGATTACGCACGAACGTCTTCCAACGGTGCGGAGCCGAGCGTATCCACGCGAGGGTAACCTCAGAATCCGACCAGGCGTATGTGTCGTCGACGGCAACTTTAGGTCGGAGAATTTTCTCGACATATTCCAACAAATCTGACAGCAGGACCGCCGCGGAAAGTTCGAGTCTCGGTAAGGTGATGGCCTTGAGTGGGGCCACCTTTGATTTGGCGATGAGCATGCGGATTATCACCCCATTCTCGGTGACGAGTCTAATATATACAACGGCTCCGTAGCCCTGCTCCCTCGCGTCACAAAATCCGTGGATTTCTCGCCTGAATACCTTATTTACGACTGCGATAGTACGAGGTATACGAATAGAGGCTAACGCGGAGAGCTCCGACTTGTATCTTTCCCATTTAGAACATATCTCTGAGGGAGGCCTGTCGTCCCACTCTACTTTAAGCATCCAGAGTTGCTGGATCAATCGTTTGGCCATGAATGTAAGCGGGGTCAGGAACCCCAATGGATCAAAGATGCGAGCTAATTCGGAGAGAATGGTGCGTTTGGTGCAATCTCTGTCCAACGGGTTGACCTGAAATCCAAAGTCGTCCGTTTGAGGGTACCAACGAAATCCAAGGACCTTAAGAAACTGGTCTTCCGGCGATTCAAAGGATAGTAACGATTGGCTGCAAAGTTCCGGATCCAGATCAGCTAAGACCGACGGATGGCTACTGGTCCATTTTCTGAGTTCGAAGCCGGCAGTTTTAAGCAAGGCTTGTAGTTGCCGCTGAAGCTCGCGAGCCTTCTCTACTGACTCGACACTCGTCACCACATCGTCGACGTAGACGCTCTCTTCCAAGGCAGCCGCGGCCAATGGGTATCTCGTTTTGCCTTCGGCCGCTAGCTTTAACATGCAAGCAATCGCTATGAATGGAGAGCATGTCAATCCGAAAATGACAGTCAGCAAAAGGTAGTCCGAGATCGGATCGTTTTCTGAGAAACGCCACACTATTCGTTGATAGTCACAATGACCGAGTTCGACCAATATCTGAAGGAACATCTGTCTGACATCCGCGGTGAGCGCCACGAGGCCGAGCCGGAACATCAATAATATCACAACTATGTCTGATTGTAATTTGGGACCGGATCGCAACATTTGATTCAGCGAGACGCCGTTCAGATCTTTAGCCGATCCATCAAATACGACGCGCAATTTCGTAGTCGTGCTATCCGACTTGAATACCCCATGATGGGGTAGGTAAAAGACAGGTCCGTCCACTGGGAACGGCTGCTTGATCAATTTCATATAGCCATTATCTAAGTAATCCTGCATGAATTTGTTGTAATTTATTTTGAATTCTTTATCCGCTTTGAAGCGACGCTCAAGTGCGCGAAATCTGTTCACGGCTACTTGACGCGTGCCAACGAAACAAGGTTTGTCCTTTATGAAAGGATACGATATTACAAATCGACCAGATACATCGCGACGCGTGGTCTGCGCAAATAATTCCTCGCAACGTCTATCTTCCTGTGAATACGGCGGAGCCGTGGGAATCTCGTCTAACTGCCAAAATCGACTGAGAGACGCGTCTAATGAATCGAGAATCAGGAACGAGTGTGTAGACCGAGATGCCTGAGTCGATACCGAACCGACTAGAACCCAACCGAAAATGGAATTAAAGGCGTCTGGTTCGCCCTTCTTCCCTACGCGACGACCGTCTCGAAGCAATGACGTAAAGATCTCTGCGCCGATTAAGATATCGATGGGACCCGGTCGGTGATACTGCGGATCCGCAAGTTTCAATCCCTCTATGTGTTTCCACGCTCTTTGTTCGACTTGACTACTAGGTAATTGGGCGGAGATGCGTGGGAGAATCGTAGCCTTTATCGGAACGCGAGTAGTGCCATTACCCTGTACTTGAATCACGAGTGAGGTGCTGCCTCGAGTAGCAGCCGCCCTAGTATCATTAATCGCTAGAACTACCGTGCGACCTTTGGTTCGTCCGAAACCACCCCTTTGCATGCAGTTTTCCGAGATAAAGTTCAATTGACTAGCACTATCCAAAAGCATGCGAACAGGGAATGGATTCCCGTGGACGTCGAGGGCTTCGGCCTGTACCGTTGACAGTAATACGGTCGAACTCGATTTCGCGACGCTGGTCATGGTGACGAGGGGCTCGTTATGTTGTGGCGACGAACTCTCCTCGGCGGCCGATTCAGAGGGGGCTCCGGTATCCGCCGGGGTGCCCACTGGACTCGAATTCCGTCCGAAGTGCAATAGGGTATGATGCCTAGCCTGGCACGACCGGCACGTCCCCGTCGATGTGCAGTTGTTAGTGCCATGACCCGCGCGAAGGCAATTGAGACACAAATTCGCGGTTTTGGCCGTTGAATGCCTTTCCCGAGGGGATAATTTCAAGAATCGAGAGCACTTAAACACGAGATGTTGCTCTTTGCACACCGGACACTCGGCAGTCTGAGTAGCAAGCGACGAGGCCGATGCGGATTTTTTTGCCGAAGGCGACTGTGACTTGATCGACATATTCGTGGGGCCCGATACGGACGCGAGAACCCGGCAGTGATCCGATAGGAACTTCGTGAGTTGCGCGTACTTTGGTATCTCCTCTGCCCGGTGTTCGGATTCGAATTTCTCGCGAAGCGAACGAGGTAGTTTTTCTAACAAGAATTTGAGGAGTAAATAGTCCCAAGAGTCCGTGGGGAACCCCAACAAGTTCAGTGCTCGCGTATTTTCGGTAAATGTGTCCAACAACGTGCGGAGAGGGGCGACTGACTCCAATTTTAACGGCTTGGCGTTTAGCATTAAGTCCACGTGGTAATCCGCTAAGTTCCGCTTATTCTGATATCGCAAAATCAGGGCGTCGTAGGCTATCGCGTAGTTGTCGGCGGAGAGGGGGAGGTTCTTCACGACGTTGAGCGCTTCTCCTCTCAATGAGGCTACCAGATATTGGTACTTCTCCATGGAGGAGATGCTCCGATTCTCGTGAATAGAAACGTTGAACAACGCGATGAACGAGGGCCAAAGCGCGAGGTCTCCCGAGAATTCCGGAAGTGAGATTTTGGGCAGTCGGATAGACGACGTTTGGACCGGGGCCTGAGCGGCCGCGGCGGCCGCTCGGTCGGCGCCCACAAATTTCTCATAACGCCCGATTACTCCGAAGCGTATCGTATCGAATTCTTTACGGATTGCGTCTTCCGCGGTGAACTCCTCGTCTGAGGCGTCTTGGATTATTTTGAGGTGAGCCGCCTCAAAATCCTTAATCAGTCCAGCCACGGTAGGGTATCTAACTAGGAAATTTGGCCTCTGTGCCTCATTGTCCACGGCGAGCATCGACAGCTCATGGATCTCCCTCATCCGCTGTATACACAGCTCGCGTTTAGTTATGTGACCTCGGCCCATGATGATCGGAATACGACGCTAAATCAACCAAACAAGTGGAACACGCGCGCAGGGTTGGGGGTTCACGTGAACTCAAAGCAACGACAACTCAACTTAGCACGAAATGTCGACAGACACTAGAGAACAAAAGCCTCGACTTTGGAATGCCAGAAAAACAACACAACTGTTCCGCTCGCCAAGGTGACAAATAACGGATGGCTCGATTCGGATTCCTACGCGAAGGCACGATATTCCTGATAGAATGTTTTTCAAACACGATATAATAGCGCAAGCAAAATGACAAGTTTGTTAATCGCAAGAGCCAATGGCGAACGCAAGAAAAGGGGATCAAATGCAGTGTAGAGCTAGCAAGGAAGAGGGTTGCAAGGGATGTACAAAAATAAGAAAATAGTTGTATCAGCGATCAAAATTATCAATTAGGTTGGCACAGGTGCCCGGTTACGACGAGAAATGCACTCAAGTATTTGTTCAGATTAAGTTTTCAGCAATACATGTTGTGCGCGGAACTACGACACGAGCAGCGTATACGACATGAGCAGTACACACATGACACGAGCAATAATCCACGACATGAGCATCAATTACGCCAACTTCTTTTGCAATTGTGATTATAATTGTAATTATAATCTTTAACAAGATTACCTTGAGTGCTACAATATATTATATACCGGGAACCAGTGCCGGCGAACAGTATATTCGATCGGTGGCAATTATGTTTGCGAGAATTCCAACGATCGAATATATTCAGTATGTGTTTTCAATATGTATTTCGAGTCTGGCCGAAACACACCCAGCAACAGCGAAAATAATGTAGCGCGTTATTATGGAGCGCGAGCTTATGTAGAAAAAATGTGTATATACGCTGCCGGCCCGTGACCGAGCGTCAAGGCCGTCAACGGCGCGGCGAAAACGTATGGCTTGCCCGAGAATATTCGAGATCTGAATATTTCGGTTTCTATGTTAACAATGACGGGCTTTAACTAATTACCGCGTCAATTGTGCAATTTACGATTAGTACAAATAACGGCGATGAAACGTGTTACAACGAGCGAGAGAATTGCGAGCGAGAGATATCGCGCGAGATCGTGGATTCACGCGAGTATTCTTGTCGCGAATTAATTACGCTATTAACACGCCACGCGTTATTGCAATTCGCGTTAATGCGAATAACAGCGAATAAATGCGAAGAACGTGTTACGACGAGCGAGAAGTTCACGCGAGTATTCTCGCTGCGAATTAAGAATTGCGAACGAAAGATATCGCGCGAGACTAAAGATTTTAACACGCCGCGCGTTATTGCGTCTCGCGATTATAAGAACGAACAATTAAGCGTATTCACGACAAAGGCATATAACGACGATAGCATGGTTGCGACAGCGAGAATTTCACGCGCTATTCTCGTCGCGAATTAAGAATTGCGAACGAAAGATATCGCGAGAGGCTACCGCGCGCCACGTGTTATCGCGATGCGCAATTACAAGAATGTGCAAAAATTAACAAGTTAAGGAATAATGCGACGTGAGCGAAAGGTCGGCGGCAATTTTCTAACGCGAAATCCGGCTCGAAGGACCAATGAACGGGGATAGTTTCGCCCCGGAGGCAAGATTTGCGATACTCGAAGGACCAGAGGGGGGTTGTCGCTTTCCCCTCACTACTATCAAATGTTTAACGCGAAAGCAGAAACGCATGCAACGAAATATTAAGCGAAGCGACTCACCGTGTCGGCCGTCGTCCCCGCGATTCTGCCAATCCTCGTCCTGTCCCCTGAACTTGGCCGCTCCGTGGGTCTCGTTCGGCATGCGATAGCAAAACTCGTGCAAGCAAGCAAACGGTGGAGAGCAAGCGATAGAGCAGGCAGGAAGAAAGCAGTAGGAGACGTGCGCACTCCCGGTTGAGCAAGGCGGCAAAGGCGATTCCGTGATGCGTTTTGCCCGGCGAACGTGTGCCGTAAGACGGCTCTTAGACTATGTGTGTGTGTGTGTGTGTGTGTGTGTGTGCCGCACGGCGGCTTGACGATAAGTTCTGATGAGAGGTGTGTCCTCTCCGACTATTTGACGATGAGTGTCTTCTCCCCGCGGTCCTGGAACATGTCGCTGCGGGCGAGTAGTTGTTCCCTTTCCGGGGGGGGGGGGGTGGATACCGTCGGCGGATGGGCGATGGCAGCAACGACAGGTGAGTCGCATGATTTGGCTGATCGCGATCCGCCGACGTTTCGCGCGAGAATTACAAACGACTTATGCAACTAAGTATAAACGATAAATGAATACATGAACATGAAGTAACTATACTATTTACAAGGCGATACGCCGAACAGGAGTAAAGGATCGATCAGCGTTTTGTAAACTGACTACTTTAGACATGGTCTGGAGTTTTGTCCTCGATTCAATGCATAATGGAATTTTAAGAGTGACTGTACAATTGTGGGATTTATGGTTGAAGCTATTGACACCATCACTACGAAGGCAAATTGACCACCTTTCGCTTCTCGTGAAACCTCCTTGAGATCTTTATCGATTACCGGAAAAATTATCCAATAAAAATGGAAAGCTGCGCAATGGAAAGCGTGGTTGTTTTATTACAGCATTCCTATTCTTCGCGATATATTATCAAATGAGATAATGGAATATTATGCGTTATTTGTAAATTTTATGTATGCTTTATCAAAGGAATTTATAACTGAGGCTGAACTTGATAAATGCAAAAAAGACCTAAGATATTCGTTGCCAAATTTGAACAACTTTATGGTATGGAAGCTATGACTTTTAACGTTCATAATTTATTACATTTAGTTGAAAGTGTACGACGTTCAGGGCTTCTCTGGACAACTTCCGCTGTTGCTTTTGAGAGAAATATTTTTTTTTTAAAACGCGCATTGAATGGTCCAAAGGGTGCTGCACAACAAATGACTAAAAAAACTCTGCAACGATTGTCATACAAATATGAACCTCGTCCTTTTTCTATTCCTAATGTAGTTAATGAATTCTGCGAGAGTGTATTTTATACAAAGCGCTTTACTGCTAATGCAAAAATCATTAATAATATTACTTTTTTTTGGTGAGCGGAAAGTTGCTGCTAATAAAGCGTTAGAAAACAGATTTGTCTACAGATGCTCTCACCGCAATCTTTACAACAACGTCAAATCACAGATTAATAGACAGATAGCCAAAGGTCCGCGTTGAGACGAGACCAGCATTTCTCACTGGTTTCAGCGCCATACCATGATTTTCGTAGCGGCCAATGCAGTAACTACGTTCTTAAGATAAAGCAGGTCATTTTCGGACGAAGTCGCTAACAATCGATAAGTCGCGGTTAAGGCTATATTCTGTAACTCTTATAACTACAGTTTTGTTATCATCGTTATATTATCGTTGTGCAGATATAATATATGATAAAAAAGCTGCGCAACGACAATATAATGATAATGAATTGTTGTTAATAGTTATAGAATCAGAGCACTGATCTCTAAGTTGAGAACTTCGCGTGACGTGTTAGAGAAGTTATATTGCAATCAAAATTAAGTATGTTAATTGTTAAGACTTTCAGCCATTAAAAGAAATTTGTTATGTCAATTGTAGTTAAAAAGATATTGATGATTAACATAGAGTCTATTGCATCAAAGTTGCGACTTACATAGGCCATTAATTAAGAAACTATGAAATTTTTTTTTGTTATTCAAACTTAAGAGTTTTTCAGGTTGCTAAATATTAATCTGATGTTAAATTTAGTTGATAAATTCAAAATGTCGGAGCCATATAGCGGCCGGATATCAAAAGTAAAAATTCTATTATTTTTATTTTTAATATCCGCTATTTTTAATTAACTTTGCCATCCGATTAATATTGCGGTTATTTAAAAAAAAACCCTTAATTTCGAATACAGAATTAAAAAATAATTCATAAATTCTGAATGGTATATGTGTATAAAGTTGCAACTTTTTGACGCAATCAGATTCTGTGTTAATCTCGGTGTTAATAATCATGCATCAATTATATATATATTTTTTAATCATAAATGACATAAGAAATTTTTTTTAAGAACAAATAAAGGATAAATATTTTAATTCGTGATGCTTCTTTAATAAACTTATTCTATTAATTATATTTATTATTTATACTGTGTAGGAAAGTTTCATGTTTGTATATCAATTAAAATTTTAAATAAACTTTTATGTAATTTTCCTGGTAATTTCATAAAATTAATATTTTCATCAAATTAAACTGCCAAATACGGTCAGGCTGAATTTTGTTCACCTATATAGTAACAATTTTTCGTGTAAGTATATTCTTTCGCTTCGTCAACTACACGCGCCGTACTTTCAATCTTGAAACGCAGTCTGAAACTGAAACGTACATAATTAAATTGATAATCAATTTAACAATACCGATACTATATACCTAGAGTCCTAGATAATAGAGAAGCGACATTGAAATCGATAGGTGCGATATATCGATAAAGTCGCCATTTTGTTTCTCTATATGGAATAGGAGAAGACGTCAAAGCAGGTTAGAGTCCTAGTTAAACCAGGTTAGCGTAAAATGACGTGATAATTTGGACGCTCATCCATGTATTGGAATTGGCAAAAAGTAAAACGACGAGGACAACCTATAAAGATAAAAAGAAAAATGTAAGTAAGGAGGATAAGATGTAAATATTTTATAAGGATATTTATTATTTTAAATATTTTGTTTCTCTTATAGAAAATAATGAATTTATTATTTTATAGTTACAATGGCAAGAAAATGTGTTGCTTTGTCATGCTCAACAACATCAGAGGGGAATATATTTCAACTATTCAAGTTACCGAAAGATCAGGTACTGAAAAAAATATGGAGTAATGAAATTGTACAAGGCACTAAGAGCAATGAAAGTTATTATTTAATGGAAGAAAAGTATCTTTGTGAGGTATGTATTTTTTTAACAGAGTATTAAATTTTTGTTCACGTTAATCAGCATGGCAGGCTTTGTATTAATTTAATTATTATAAAAAACTAAACTTGTCATAATTAATGTAAATTTTATGTAAGTTGCATTTCGAAGAGCATCAATGGGAAAAAAATTCCAATCGAAAATGTTTGAAGTTATCTGCTATCCCTACTGTGTTTCTTCAAACTCGACCAGAAGATTACGTGAAGAACGTATGCTTCGTACTGTTTTCAACTCATCGAGACGAAGGTCCTCTTTTAAAACTAGCTTATGTATCAAAACAGCTGAAATCTTGTATTGAAAGAGAAAATGAAGAGAGGAAAGAAGTTTGGAAAAAGTTGGGAATGCTGTTAGTTGAATCCGAACTTCAGAAAGCCCGTATTAATAAGAAAAAGGAATTATTACGTATTACTGTCGACAATAATAAAGAGTTAAAGACATTATTGAGACAAAAAGTACAGATCTGTGAAAATGTAATTCTACTCGCTTCATCCAATATGTAAGTACAAAGTGAATACAATGCACCGTAACAAATTTAATCAGCATAATGGAAGTAAGCAATTAAGAATGCATTATTTTTCACATATTAATTGTATGATGTTGCCAGAATAGGTATTTCTGTTCATCTTCCTATCATTGTGACACAAATTTGTAATACTTATAAGATTTATTTATATATACGATATATCATGTAATATTATTCCAGGTAGCAGGATGACGTTTAAAACTTAATGACGTTAGAGACGTTATTAATACGTAATTTGACGTCGCTCTGCTACCTGGGATCTTTTTGTGTGTGTGTGTGTGTGTGCGCGTGCGTGCGCGTGTGCGTGTATGTGTGTGTGTGTGTGAAAACATACATTTTTAATAAATTGTAAATATACTTTTATTTCTTCAACTTTTTTTACATGCTTTACTTTCTTATGAAAATCATAGCGTAATTACTATCACAGCGTATATTAATACTGCAGAATGTATTGAAGTACATGTAAACATATTTTAGCATTAAAATACAAGTCAAATGGACGTAATTTATAACGTTATTACTATCACAGCGTATTGCAGAATCTATTGAAATACAATACAACTAAACATATCTTAGCATTAAAATAAAAAATAAATGAACGTAATGGTTTATAACGTTTACAACGAAACAAGTATCTTCACCTTTTACAATGCGAGATAAATTACTCTAGAACATAATACTAAAGATATTGTAAGGAAAATAAATGTGTTGTAACAAATAAACTTTTCTACTTTATAATTTTGTGCATAGCTACACTTTTACTACTGAACACATTGCCCTGTTCTTTTAACTCTTCCTTTCTCATCTGTCCGAACTGTTTATACCTTATAGTAAAATATCGACGTAATACTTTAGTTGTGATATCATGGCATTGTGGTACAGCAGACGATGCCCATACATATTGCAAAGAGTTTACGAGTACGTCATAAACATTTACGTTTTTGGTTTTCATAAGATTCTCTCTGACTAGTCTGAATGTTAACTCGGCTTTCCAGATAGCTTTAAATGTTTCCTCAGATACTTTGGTTAAACAGTGATCTCCATAAGCATTTAATTCTGTCAAAAGTTCATATGGATGCGGCTCTTCTTCTTGCCTTAACAAAGCATTATAACAGATATCGCATACCGAATATACATTTTTCACGCTGTGCACCGCACTTCCTGCCATATCATATAGTATTATTCTCTCCCATGTTGCGAAGTAAGCAATGCATTCATCTGCCACAATAGGTATATCAATGGAAAAATTTAACTTAGGATCTTTGCACTGTATGTTTTTCATATTTACATGGTTTGAATTATCTAAAAAGTTAATAATCATTTCACCATCGTCTTGATCATAACTGCTTGTTGCATTTGCCGTACAAAATTGTGCAATTGAGATAGTCTTCAAAAGATGTTTAAATGTCAAAGCATTAGGTACAGCTTGACGGAATCTTATACAAGAGAAAATATTTTCCAAGAAATCTTGCGTAAATCTTCCAGTGAGCAAATATTTATATCCTCTTTCATTTAGAAAATAATGTTGTAAACTTAGAATAGCATTAGTGGCAATAAGAACTCCACACTGTACTGGTTTCCATCGAGAATCTATCCCAACACGCATTTCAGAAAATATTTTTATAGTCAATTTGAGATGAGATATAGCCTCTTCATAAGCTTTTTCGTTGCTTTTATTTAGTGCTAAACTGTGATGTCTTGAAGTCATTAGGTCAAACCAATGATTGACGACACGTACAAACCAAGCAGTTGTGATGTAAGAAGGATCTTCTTTTGAAAGTGCTAAGAGCTGAAGGCAAGAAGATGTACGTTGGCAGAATACAGATTTTGCAGTTGAAACCTTCATACCATTAAATCGATTTTTTTTGTCTAAATTCTCTTTTTTCAGCCTAAAAGCAACTTTTAGTTCTAAAGGTGCCTCAGTATCAAGAAGCTCTAAAATATGTTCCACTTTAACTGTGTTTGAAGGCAGATTTTCACACTGTATCACATCTTCTGGAAGATATATAACTTTATTGCTTACGAGCATAGATTTAATAGATTTAAAGAGATGAGGAACATCCGGCATTATGTATAACTGAGATGAGGGTCTAGCAGGATGAGATATACCATGTATCACTTTATCTCGATTTGCCATTATACCGAATATTTTCCACATGCTCCTGTTGTCGGAGCCCATATCACTAATGACACAGTGTACGCGCAGTCCAATTGTTTCAGCACATTCTAGAATATTCTTTATTATTTCAACATATGTTTTCCCTGTAGCATCATTTTCGGCACTTTTTGTTTTAGAACTAGTGAAATGATAGCAAATACATTGCTTCCACCGAAAAGCAATACCACCGAGGACAAAGACTAAAGCTTTGTTTGCAAAACCTTCATGACACCCAAACGTTACTCTGCCGATAGATTCATTAATACTAGGATCGATTACTTCTCCAGGTATTATTGACATTTCGTCAAGTGCTAACACACAGTCTTTCCACTCTTCTCTATGATTGTGAATTTCGTTTGCAAGGAGCTCAAAAACTTTATTCAAGATACCTGGTCTGAATTCAATATATTCTGTTCTTCTTTGTAGAGTGCGAAGACTTGGTAAAGGGAATAGTTTTCTCACTTCTTCATATCCCGACGAGCCACATTTCAATTTCAATATTAAGGCCTGCTTCAACGTAGCTGATTCCCATTTTACACCTTGAGAATTCTTTCTCCGGAGTGCCTCTCTTTGATCTTTATTAAAAGTTGTTAATATTCCTTCTTCTCTCTTCTTAATATTTTTCCAAGTATCCAATTGCTTGGACATATTTTTATTGCTGTTACGCAATACTTCATTTTGTCCAAGTATCTTATTCAGAATTTTATCGAGTTCTGTCAAGCGTTTTTTAAGTTGCTCATTTTCTTCCGTTAAAGATGTAATTTTTAAGTCAGTGTTTTGCTCTTTCGTAGTTTGATTACTGATGTCCTTTTTCACTTCCTTTAGCCAATCCAAAAGTGTATCATCTTGTGTCATAGTATGAGAGTGTACAGCACTCTCTTCGCTTTCAGCACTTCTTTCAACCTGAAAAAAATAAACAATTTTGAAAATTATTCCTTCTTTTCATCTACACCCATAAATAATGATTTGTCCCATGTTACACTAGTATAGCAAATCTGAAAGATACCCATGCTATTCTATCTAGTAGATTCATATACTTATGTACGCGTATGTGTACATACATAACGCATACATATTAAATGGAACAAAATAAGCATCTTTCAGACTTGCTTCAGTAGTCAGGTATGGAACAAATCATTGTACAGGATCATTAATCAGGATATATATCACAGTGTTGGTACAGGAATATAAAGGCAAGAACTGAAGTCGTTACAATATTTAAAAAAAAACTCACAGAATTAACAGTTGATGTGCAGACATCTAAACCATTGTATCCGAGCTGTATTGTAGCGGAGCTTGTCTCTGTTTGTAATGGATCTGCTCCAATCTTTTCATTCTCTATTTGAACTATTTCAGGCACATTTCCATCATTGCAGCAGATTGGTCGATATATATATGTGTGATCATTATCACATGACGAACGTAATTTTTTCTTCTTAACCTTTAACATTATGTTAAAAATGTCATAAAATAACAATATTTCATTAATTGACTACAAATATTTTATAAAAAGTTAATTACAAAAATGTTTACAAGTATTCTTAATAAATTGAGAAATATTCGAAAAGTTAAATAAGTAATTTTATTAATATAATAAACTTACAGATAATTGTGCAGCAATATTACTTCTGTCCTGTAATGGCATTGAATATGTATGTTCATTAAATGGCTTCGATGGAAGACTATCGTTGAAAACTGAAGGAATTGCTCCGATTTTCAGTTTCCTCTTACCATCTTCTCTAACACGCTCCCAAGAAAACCTGTCAAAATGCTCCTGAAAAAATATGCATGCTATCAGTAAATGACTTCGCTATATATGTATATGTATATATTTGCTACACTGCAGCTTACAGAGCACACAAACAATGGATCCTTAGGCTCCCAAGTAGATCCATTAATATTCCTGATACTGTTAATCCATCTAGTTTTCTGTCCTTCATTTCTAGGAAAACGATGAAACATAAGAGTTTCGTTGTTGTTCTCGTCTCCTATCTTCCGTCCCTTACTTTTATAAATATTTGTACATGTTTGTACACAGCACTTTATCCTGAAGAGGAAAAAAGAATGTTTCTCATAAAAAAACAATAAAGTTTAATATTCCTTTCAATAAGTAGAATAATTTATATTTAATAAAGATTTATATACATGAGAGTACTTACGTCATAATTAATAGGAGAATACGCAGGAAAACGACCGGATAGAGCACGTTCCGCTCGAGAAAGCACAGGCCCACGTAGACCTCAGGCCTCTAACGTGCATTAACCTCACTTATTTAACCATAAGGGAGAAACAAAATGGCGCTGGATCACGTGATTTAGTTAGCCAATCAGACCATTCCCTTCAATGTCGCTTCTCTATTATCTAGGACTCTATATATACCCATCTCCACACACACTGCAAAGAATGTTACGAAAATATTTTTAATTTATAGTTTGTTTGAAATACCGCGCTGTATCGACATGAGAACAGTGGTGTGCTGCCATCTGTTGTAATTTTCGAGTCACCAACTGAGTCCGTAAAAAGCTCTAGCGGGACCAATGCGGGCCCATAGTAACATAGAAATTGTTGCGCGCGCAGCGGCGCAGCCATGTAGCGCTACCCGACTTCCGGGTTCTTCACGGAAGCGTGATTGTTCTCGAGCGAGCGTGCGTTCATTACGCATCGGTCTTTTGTCGTGACAAGTCACGCGTGTCGAGTCAAACGGATTCGTAACCCTTTGCTTTAAACTAATTGCGTGATCTGATATACCGATTTACAGTTGTGCTCGGTATTAATTACCAAAGAGAAGACTTCCCTGGCGGAAATAATTCTACAAAATTTAAAAAAAAATAAAAATGTACTACAAAAAACTATAAAATATAATTGCCAGAATCTATTAAATTCTACATGAATTTAAGAAGTACTACAAAATCCTACATGAAAATGCTAGAATTGGAACACTTTTGTAAATTTTTGTATTTTTTTAGTGCATCTTGATCTATAAATTTTTCGGTAAAACTACGCCAAACTACAACTAATACTGATATTCTACACATTTCTATATTTATTTGAGTACAGTAGACTATAAGGAAATACTAGAATTAAAACACTCTTTAATGAAGAAATTCACCCGACATAAAAAAAAATTATATTTATTTTAAAATTTTATTACTACTTTTTAACTAAATTTGTTTTTTAAGATGCAACCTATGATTATAAATATTTTCTCGTACTTGAAAAACACTTACCTTGATGGGATTCGAACTCGAGACCTCGGGACCTCTGGATCGTGAGCCAACCGTCTTACATGGTAGACTATAACTTCTTAATTTGATGTAAGTGTTATATATAGTCTACATGTGTCACAACCAGCGCAAATTAATATATAATTTTCTAAAAATTCTTAAGAAACAAATTCAATTTAAAAAGAGTAATAAAGTTTCGAATCGGATATACGAATATAAATTTTTCTTAATGTCGGGTGAATTTCAGAAACCAGTGCCGTCTTATTACAAAATAGGCCTATTGGGCCAACGTCGCGCCGCGTGATTACAAAAAGAAAAAAAAAACTTCTTTATTCTAACTTATCTGTAAAATAAAAAGCGAGTCATTATAAAAAAAACCTTACCCAGCACCACATACACACATGTCTAAAACCGCATAACCCGGGAAAAAAATCTCTTATTTATTTATATTAGTTTATATTATTAGATACATGATTATATATGATCATATAAGAAATGGAAAATATAATGTTAAACAATATTATATGGCCATATATGAGCATATATGATTATATACTCGGGAAAAAATACCTCTTATTTGTTCATATTAGTAAATATATAATTATATATGGTCATATAAGAAATGGAAATATAATCTTAAACAATATTATATGGCTACATCTCTTTAAATATAACTTTATATAGTCATATATGGTTTTATATACTAGTATATTATCATGTGTGATCATGTAAAAGTATATTTATAAGGTTAAAGATAATCATATATGAATATATACTCTATATAGTGGATATATTCATATGAATTTGTATAACTGTTATAAATATTCTTCTAATAGTATATTATTTTACTTGACAATATCAAATTAATATAAAATATATTATTTTTAGTTTCAGTTTACACAATTGCGTTTTAAGTCCGACAAAGTCCATGTTGGCACGCGGTGCCAATTTAAAAAACTGAAACATTTATTTAATAATAATTGATATTGTGAAATATTATTAAGCATCAAGATCCGCTTCGACCGAAAATGGCACTTCTCATTGTTTATATGTTATTTTAAGTTTTTTTTTGCATAAGATACTTATTTTTTTTAATTGACATATTAATTTTTACTTTCCATGGAAAGGTTGAAGGTTTGGTTGAAGATCTGTTAATTTCCATGTAAAATTGTAGTATCTTATAAACATCTAAAAAAAGCAAATTTATGTAGATTTTCATGAATTCACGAGTTGTAAAAGGCTTAAGGATTGTGTCGTTTTCTGTAGAACCTTGTAGTATTGTATGCAAAATTACAATCATTCACGAATCAGAAATTTATATAGGTAAAAAATTGTACATTTATGTATTTTTTTATTAGACTTTACAACAAACTATACGAAAATAAAAACATAAGTATTTTGACTTCTGCGAATTAAGAAGTTATTAATAATAGATAAATTTTGGAAGATTTGTGTAAAAATTTGTAACATTCAACTAAAAATTACAAATTTTAATTAGCCATAATTGTAATTTTTTGAGCTGTACAAACATATCGGTATTTGTTAGTATGTGTACGCAGTTGTAGTATTTTATGAGAAACTAAAAACTGAATTAGATTCTAAGTTGCATAGTTTTACAATACGTAAATTGTAGTAGATTTCTATAGTTATTTATAAATAATTGTAGTATTCTACAAGTAAGCAGATGTTTTAATTTTTTAAGATTTTGTTTCTTCTTAAATTTTTAAAATTTGTAGATTTTTGTACTATTTTTTATAAAATTGTAGTTTTTCATAAAATACTACTTGCAATAATTTCTTGATTTGAGAACATTGTAATTTGTGGTACTATTTAGTAGATATTTCTACAAAAAAATAACTATTTCCACAAAAAATTAAATATTTCAACAAAAATGTACAAATTTCTATTTCTAGTTAAATTTTGTAGTTATTCATAGAAATTTTTTCCGCCAGGGTTATATAGAGGCTTTACAACGCCGACATACGCAACGGACGGATAGGAGAAGCATCCGCTTAGTATTATGATTGAGGGATGTCCGCCATTGCAGCCGATCCGAGTGACGAAGGCAATACCAAGGCCTTAAAATACGATTGCATCCTGCTTGTTATTGAGGTCGCATTCCTCCTTTATGGAGAATCCTTCCACGAAAAGTGGAAGTCCCGACAAAGGTAACTCTTGTTGTTCTGATTAAAAGAATCATCGATCCCTTTGAGTGGCTAAAGTTCGTTAGCTAAATGGTCTTTGATTCCAGAACTTTCGGGAGCTTTTATTATTTTGGATGGAGATTACATGAAGTTAGCCCTTGCAGTGCGCAGGGCATTGCAATCCCATCTCCGAGTCTTCTCGATACAATTGACGAGGCCGGACGAGAAGATTTCTTCACATGCGTTTGAGTACTCAAATAATATACGGTTGCAACCACGCGTTAATTTATATTGTCTCTTGTAAAATATAATAACGAGTTCTACTTTTTTCATGACGAATCTGTCGTGCGATGTTAAATTGCGTTAACTGTTCAATTATTAATATTGCTGCGTTTACAGAATGCGAACGGTCTTCCAGTAGATGTAATTATTAGACTTAGAGCGATATTTCCTGTTCAATTACTAATTATTGCGAATGCTATGCTGTTGAGTTGCAATTTATGATATGTTATCTATAATTTCTATATTGTCTTGTTCATTGATTTTATGGATTAATGCGTTTACTTGATACATATCATTTCCGTTTTTTACTATAAGTTAATACCTTCGACAAATATAGTTTTGAATAAGATTATCTTATTACCTTGCGATATATGAATAATTTAGAATAATTTACTCATTAATTTCTGCGATTATCCGTTCGATTTAGAATAAGTTTTCCAATCAGAGTCACGCATTATTCCATCACTTATGTATAGATATATATTTATTTTCTGGGATTTATAAGTGCATTTATTGCTTCCTCATAGAGGAAGCTTTGTTTTCGTGAATTTCATATATGAACCTTTGATTGCGCATAAAGTTGGGTCTAGTCAATCAAATTTAAATGAATTATATATGAAATAGGGGTAGAAGAAACCAACGAAGAGATTGGTTTTTGAGTTTTTTCTGCCAATATGTTCAGAGTGTTCTAAAATGTCGAAATATCGCATTAAAATCGCATGTCTGTATGTGTGTATGTGCAGATTAAATGTCCGTGATTGCTCTAACTGCCGCAAATATTGAGATATCGGGCTGTTTTTTTTTAATCGATAGAGTCTCGTTCAAGGAAGGTTGGTATTGAATTTGGCGATGATCGGTAAAGGGGTTCTTTTTTAAAAAAATTTTAAATTTTTTTAGAAATGTCCGTGGTTGCTCTAACTTCCACAAATATTGAGATATCGATCTATTTCTAATTTTATTATATTCTTCAGTCTTTTCTACCCCTATTTCATATATAATTTTTTAAGATTTGGTTGATTAGACCCAGCTTCATACGCGATCAAAGGTCCGTAATTTTGATCGCATATAAAGCTAAGTCTAATCAACCGAATTTAAAAAAATTATATATGAAATAGGGGTAAAAAATACCAAAGTAAAAATTGTTTTTTGAGTTTTTGATGACATTGGTTGATTAGAACCAACTTTATACGCGATCAAAGGTCCATAATTTTAATCGCATATAAAGCTAAGTCTAATCAACCAAATTTAAAAGAATTATATATGAAATAGGGGTAGAAAAGACCGAAGTAAAAATTGTTTTTTGAGTTTTCGATACCAATGTGTTGCTTATGTTCGAAAACGTCGAATTTAAATTTTTTGAGGATCGGTTTTGAGGATCGGCTATCTATCCAATAATTTAGGGTAGATTAAGGCAAATCGAATTAATATAAGTTTTAAGACAATTTTCGTTAGGGTTTTATTTTAAACGAGCTATTTTATCGTGCTAATTATTTTAAAATGTCTGTGGTTGCTCTAACTTGCGCAAATATTGAGCTATCGGGCTTAATTTTAATTGATAGGGTATCATTCAAGGAAGGTTGGTATTGAATTTGGCGATAATCGGTAAAGGGATTCTTTTTAAAAAAATTTTTCAATTTTTATAGAAATGTCTGTAATTGCTCTAACTTCTGCAAATATTGAGATATCGGGCTTAATTTTTTTTTAATTGATAGAGTATCACTTAAGGAAGGTTGGTATTGAATTTGGCGATGATCGGTAAAGGGATTCTTTTTAAAAAAATTTTGAATTTTTTTAGAAATGTCCGTTGTTCTAACTTCCACAAATATTGAGATATCGTTAGACTGCAATATGCAAACCGGCGGAATTCGTCGCTGTACAATTCGCCTTGCTGTTTGCAACAAATATTTTTAATTCGCTTTGAATATTTTAGAGTGAGAAATGTCAATTTTTGAGATCGTTCGATGCGAACGTTCAAATTGATCCTGTAATATCGAAGGTCCCCTCTGCCTATACTTGTGTCGTGTATTTTCAAAACACGTGCGACTGACGTGACAGTATATGATTCTCGATCTTGAGAATAATTTATAATTCTCTTCAACTTTAAATCTACTTTAGCTGATAATAAAAACGTTGAAACGAATTTAATCTTTTGCATTCGTAATAATTTGAACTCCATGTATCAGCTAGTTAATAAATTCTTTTACCTGTTATTTATGTAGAAATATAAGAAACAATTATACAGGTGATATACAGTGCAAAGAAAAATGGATCTAAAATCGATAAATGTAGAGAAACTAAACCACACTGGTGCAGTTCTTTTGGTAGCTCGAAGGATTAATTGATTTGAAGATTCCGAAAGTTTAATATCTATTTTTTTTACAAACGTCGGTTAACTTTGAACCTTAATTTACTCACTATTCTCACTATCTCTTTCTAAAAGGAACAGTTAGAACATCTCAAGTCTCAATAAATGAGACTTCAAAAAATAATGTTTTAAGATAATAAAAAAGTGTGCAAGTAGAAACTTGCACATTGCTTCCTCATAGTTCTTAAATGTGCAAGTAAAAACTTGCACATTGCTTCCTCATAGTTTTTAAATGTGCAAGTAGAAACCTTTGCTCACAAAGCTTCCTCTATGAAGAAGCCAAAACAAATAACTACTACTACCAAGATCTGCACCGACGGCGGCTCCAGGCAAGATCACGCACAGACCCTTCTGCGCACACCACCGCGACCCTCCTACTCGTCATGGCTTCGTGGCAGCGCCGCGAAAAGAGCAGATTTTCCCCAGTGGCGGCCGCCCCACTTGCCGTTGACAGCAGATAAAATAAAAGCTTCCTCATAGAGGAAGCTTTGTGAGCAAAGGTTTCTACTTGCACACTTGAAAACTATAAGGAAGCAATGTGCAGGTTTCTACTTGCACACTTAAAAACTATGAGTAAGCAATGTGCAAGTTTCTACTTGCACACTTAAAAACTATGAAGAAGCAACGAGCAAGTTTCTACTTGCACACTTAAAAACTATAAGAAAGCAATGTGCACACAAGTTTCCACTTGTTAATTTGAGTACTAATCTATACGTTACATTGGTCCCTTCGGTAAACTTAACCTGCTTCTGATTTGTTAATTCCGATAAGTCTAGTTTACTAACTCTTTCCAGCACCCCTGCTCCATTCATGTACTCCTCTCTTGCCTTCCTATCCATTCCTCTATTATCATCTGCCATTCCTATATTTTTATTAACTTTTGCGTTCGAATTCGCACTCGTTGCGATCGCTGTATTTGCGTGTCGCGTCTCCTCTGTATCAACTTCCATCTCACTTGCCGAGGCGTGTCTAGAATCTTCCGTGGTTGTATCACCTGATTCGTGCATATCATCTTCCGTGTTGACGTCATCCTTCCCTGATTGGTTAGCCTCCTCTATCTTGTTGCCTATCTTCATAGCCGTTACTTCTTGTAGAATTTTGGCGCGCTTATCCTTCGCCATCTTCTTTGGTCCTGCAACCTGCCATTCTCCTTCCTTCTGGGAGAATCCCTTTGTATCTTATTCGTCTCTATCATCCATATTTCCGCCCTCTGCTGTTCTCTTCTTTTCGTTTATATCCTTTGCCGCTTCGATTTCCATTGCAGTTTTTGATGGCAATCGCTTTTTCTCTTTTTCTCTCTTTCCCCAATTCTTTTAACTGTATATTCTCCTTATTCCCTCCTTCGCGGGAAGAAATTATCCTTTTCTCCTTCGGCCTTCCTATCCTTAGGTTCGTAATAAACCCTCCAAAACCCTTAATCTACTCTCACTATCCGCTACGGAACCCCGAAACTAACAAAAACTTTCCATTAGATCCATCATGGATTTTAAAGTTATCCGTAAATCTTCCGCAGTTTGCTTGGTTAGAAACAATTTTTTATCTAAAATATTATCGTCAACTTTTTTCCCCAATCATCTAGCTTAGATAAAGATTTTTCAAGGATCTATAAAAAGGGTCAATTTTTGAAGTCTCCAACTCAATCTGTTTAAAATTACATTCATTATAAAAATAAAAATTACCTTGAAGTCAGGATTATCAGGTTTTAGCCGTTTTAAATATTCTCTTCGATTTAAAGCGTCAAACATATTATTCATCCACTCGCAGAAGTCAGCAGTAGCTTTGCAATCTTTAAGTTCGGGTACGCGGTTTTGATAAAATCGTAAACCATGAGCTACAAATTTACTAAAAACTTATAACATAATACACAGATGTATTAAATCAATATTAATAAAATACGAAAAGATACAATAATTAAATATTAATACTTGAACGGCTAGGCAAACTCTCATTTTGGCGGAACTCATCATCATCTAAGTCGGTCCCTCATTACTGAGGATCGTGACCACATGAATCGTGACACATCTGTCGCCATGATTCCCTGTTCTCAGCTCGGCGCATCTGGTCGGGGATCGGCCTCTGCTTCTTTTCCCCTCGACCTGACCAACAATCATAAGTCTCTCCAAGTTGTCCGGCTCGCGTCTGGAGATGTGTCCGAAGAACCTCAGAATACGCCTTAGGCAGATCGTAGACAGGCGAGTTCAAATTCCGAGTTCTTGCAAAATTGACGCGTTTGTGCGATGGGCCGTCCAAGGCACACCCAGCATTTTCCGCCAGCACCACATTTCGAATGCATCTATTCTGCTCCTCAATCTTGCTTTCAGTGTCCATGTCTCAGCAGCATATAGGAACACTGAGAAAACCAAGGACTGGACTAGTCGGACCTTGGTCTTCCTGCTCATGCCACGTTTCCTCCAGATTTTGCCGAGCCGCCTCATAGCATCCTTTGCCATTTGGCTGCGGCGGCTTACTTCCCTGTCGCAGCTTTCATCATCGCTGATTACGGAGCCCAGGTATACGAAGTCCGAAACCACCTCCAAATCACGGAGCTTGTGTGTGCGCTGCAGGGTCCCGGCACGATCGATGAACATTAGTTTGGTCTTGCTTCTGTTTATGTGGAGTCCCAGTTGCATACTCTCGACCTCCACCCTACAAAGCAGCTCCGCCAGCTCGCTTTTGGTTGCACCCAAAATCGTGGTGTCATCCGCGAACCTGAGATTACTGATCTTCCTCCCAGTTATCCGGACACCCCCCGTCCAGCCCTCCAGCACTTTGCGCATGATATATTCGCTGTAAAGGTTGGCGGAACTACTTAAATTCAAATGATTCTCCGTTAATTTTAGACATATACGCATCTGTCCTGTCAAAAGTTTATCATTGGCATACATGATTTTCAAATATTCCCATTTAATTTGCGACTGATCAGGGTCCATCTAATATAAAAAACAAAATTATTAAAAATAATATCCTGGAAATATAAGTCTAAGGAAATATAACAAATAATACCTGCAATGTTAAGTTGTTATGAAGTCTGTTTTGAATAGTTTTCATTAAATGAGGCGTGTCCGAAAAAACAAATACTTTTCTATTTTCGGCCACGGGGTGTTGAAAGTAATTTATCAATCTACATCGGTCACGATTCACTCCCATCGTTGTCCAAAACTTACGGTTAGTTGAAGCACCGTCACTTATAACCGCATGAACTTTTGCTTCGGCTTTCTCTACTAATATAATGGCTTTTATGATAAGCTGTGATATCATTTCGCCGTTTACTGGACCACTTGACGCAAACACTGCAATCGGTTGTGTGTAACTGTCAGCAAAAGGTTGGAACATTATAGTCAATGCGTGATTTGCTTTCTCATTAATATTAGTGGACTGTGGTCTATTCTCGCCAAAATCTACAAGTCCTGTGTAGGTCAAGTTCTGTGTCTTTACAATAACACTTTCTCGAGTGGATATCTCGTCGATTAATAAAGCTTCGTGCTTATTAACTTCTTCTTTCTTTTCTCAATAAATATCTTAAATAATTCAAAGAAATTCGCATCGAGACCGCACTTTGTGTCAATTATGGAAAGGTACCTGTTAATGTAAATGTTATTTATATGTACAAAACATTGTAACTGTTTAGTATGTAGATTTCAGCTAAAATTGTTTAATAATATGCTGAATACAAATTTTTACCTTCGAATAGTACGAACGGCAGGAATCGGCAAAATGTCATGTTCCCTTAGAAATCGATATCCACAGGGAGATCGCATGTGCATTACCAAACACAGCAATAGCCAATGCCCGGAATACCTTTTTCCTTTTGGACTTTTCCTCTTCGAAGCTGCTAATATTTGTTTGATTACGTCTTGTTCGTTCATTTCGATGTTATTTTTTTTCCAATAGATCTCCAACTTGCGAAATTTTTTGAATGTTAGCTTCTATTTTATTTAAGTCTGTTTTCCATTTTTCAATAGATTTTAAGGCTCGTTGTTTAGCTCTATCAGCCAATTTCTTTTTTTTGCGCAGGTTCTCTAAGTATTTTCGATTTTTTGATGACAAAGGTATTTGTAACCTGATTCTTTTGTCGTGTTTTTTATCCCTTTTTGCGATTTTCTCTAAAATTTTACAATACCTACATATCTTATTATCAGATAACAATACAGGACAATTATTGCGTCTCGTCAAACCCATGTTGTCTTCGAATAGTACGTTACTTTTAACATTTTGTAATTTGGCATCTCTTTGATACGCAGAACAAATCTTTATACCATCTATTTTTACCAATATGTCTTGTAACTGTGAAACTTCATTGAAAAGTTTATCAATCTTTCCGAAGGTACCAATATCAAGTAAACGACTAAGAGCTTTAACCGTTATGTGCATATCGCCAGTGACAATGATTTCTTTCAAATTAATGACGCTGTACAAGTTATTAATTTTACAGCATGTGCTTTCAAAGAAATACAATATAGGTATTATTGGCAGCGTTGTATATTCTGCACCAAGATGATGATAACATATCAATGTTAGCATTTATCAAATACTGCATGTTCAATTCGGTTTTCTTTATTTTATTGTTCTAAAAAATAAAATATTCATTACTATTCTGCAGTCTTTCCAAAAGATATATGTTTTTTGCAAAACAAAATATAATTTTATAAACTTCTGTTTAAAGAATATATCACGCACTTTATAAAAAGACAGATAACTTGGTTCAATTACGATTTATATTCAATATAATTGCATTTAATTGTAGCTCCAGTATTGGAATAACATTCATGACGTTTAAGTGAAATCGTACACCCGAGCTACGAGAAGCATTATGTACATCTATAACAACTGATCATTACAATTACTTTTGAACTAGAGTCCTTTTCTATCATATAGTACTATTATATAAATTTCCATTAATTCAGGTATTTCCGGTATTTCTACGGGCTCTGTGAATATCGATAACGGCGATGACTCAATGTGATCTATGTTTTCGGTCCATGGAAATACAGATGGGACTGTTTCAGCTTTCAATCTTGGAATTTTGTACGAAGACTTGAAGGAAAAAGTTATAAATAAATAATAATTTAAAAAATTAAATAATCTGCTAAACAATCACAACTTACTACGCCAAGTACGTTTCCACTTTGATCACAAATTTCCCGTTGCCATAAGATCTCTTTTCAAAAAATGCTTCTCACAGACACAATGTTTTGATGAAAGCACAATATCTTTTCTGCGAATAGCAGTTTGCCATCGCTGTATCATAATTTGATTATTCGGTACACGGAAGAAAGAAACTTTTTCAAGATTGCTAATATATCCTGATGTGCAACCTAACACTGCACAAGTTGGCATTGTTTTAGAATAAAATGTCAATAGTTAAATAATTCTCAAACAAGAACAGAAAATACTGAAGAACACTCAACGCACTTAATACTCGAGAAGTAATACTGAACAATACGAAGCATACGGAGACAGGAGAATACTGATAATACTAAGAGGTTATGTTGTGATCACGTGAGCAAGCACGTAACATCCTGCGCCATCTGATGTCGGGGTCATTATCGGCGTCAAATATTCTGAGAAAAACAATGAGACTCCCCTGACGGAAACCTTGAGGAGGAGGTTATCATGGATGTTCCGGATATACTGCTGAAGACGCTCGAGCGATTAGTCCTCGAGAAGAGCATCACTCCTGAGATGAAGATTCGAGCCGAGACGATGATAAAGATCCTAAGATCGGGCGGAGATGCCTGTCGATTGAAGAAGGCCTTATATGGTCTACGCCAAGCCGGTCGACAGTGGCACATTCGTCTAAAGGAAAAACTTAAGAGCATGGGGCTCTTACCGACACACGGAGAACCGTGCTTATACCAAGCACGTCGTGAGGAGGACATACTTCTGCTACTGATCTATGTAGACGACATATTGGTGGCTTCCCGAAACGAGCAATGGATGACGGAAGTCAAGCAAGGCTTGATGGAGGATTTCGAGATCAAGAATATCGGCATAGCCAAACGTTGCCTTGGGCTCGAGATCACTCAAGAAGAAGATGCAATCCTCCTTACCCAGAATGGATACACATTGGACGTGCTGGCGAGATATAGGATGGACCAATGTAATCCCATCTCAACACCCTCGAAACTCCACTCAAGGGACACACCGGAGATTCCAGCAGATTCGGAGGCTGGTTCCTGGCCATATAGGGAGCTCATCGGCGCTCTCATGTATTTGGCCGTCGCCACGAGACCAGACATAGCGAATACAATGTCCAGGTTGGCGCAGTTCAACAATAGCCCGAGGAAACGGCATTGGCTGGCTGCGAAACGGGTACTCAGGTATTTGGCGGGGACCACAGATTTGGGCTTGCTATTTTTCAGAACTGACCAGTCGTTGACCGGCTACTCAGACGCGGACTGGGGCGGTTGCGCGATTGACCGACGTTCGTTTACCGGGTACGCTTTCCTGCTCGGTGGTGCAGCCATTTCGTGGAAGTCTCAGAAGCAGCGCACTGTGGCGTTGTCCTCGACGGAAACGGAGTATGTACGTCAGCATGACGGAGGCGGTTAAGGAAGGGCTCTACCTGCGCAGTCTTCTCACCGAGTTAGGACTGGGCCGCATGGCTGACGCTGTGCTATATATTGATAATTGAGGCGCGCAGTACCTGGCACACGATCACATGTACCACCCTCGCACGAAGCACATCGATATAAGGTATCATTTCCTCAGGCAGTCCGTCGCCGAAGGCTTGGTGACCTTAGAGCATGTACCCACCAACAAAATGGTGGCCGACATACTGACGAAGGCACTACCGGCCACCAACCATTGGAGCTGCGTCGAGAGCCTCGGAATTACCAGCGCATCATAGCTCCGGAAGGATTGGCCGTGTGCGCATTGAGGGGGCGTGTTGGAAGTTAAGTCTCCGCGGGCATGCGCCCACTCAGTCCGAGGGCGCCATCTGGCGTCGTGTCGGCCATGATAATTATCGGGATTTTGATCGATATCTCGCGATGAATGTATATCGACGAAAAGGCGACCGTTGCGCTTATCGCGACTTCCGTTTTACACTATTCGTGTGATCGGCTATACACGCGATCTTTGTAACGTGCGCATATACAATAAATATATATATCCGCAGTGAAGTTAACTGTGAAACAATGTAATTTTATTAATCGGATCTTTTTTTAATTTTTTATAAGTATTTTGGTCTCCAAGCAATTCAGTTATTTGGTGTTCTTATCCAGAATAACAGTTACTTGGCCTTTGTCAGCCTTGGTGACAAGGACATCATCATTGTCCCGTTTATATATATATATATATAAACTTTGCATAGTGTGATGGTGATGTTCTCTTTTTTGCGGGTATGCATTATCGGCGGAAGCAAATTGAGAACATTTAAATATGGGGCTTATTCTCTTTGGGTGTTAATTTTATTTGAGGATTCATATTTTTAGGGTTTATACCGTCATTTTTAAAGATTAACAATTAATTGAAGGTTAACTATTAAAGGTTAATCATCATCAAAAGAAAAACCCTTAAAGTTGGGTGTGATTTTGGACTGCCAATTGAAGGTTAACCTTCAAATAATGGTAAACCTTCAATTGGCGGTCCGAAATCACACCCAACTTTAAGGGTTTTTCTACGGTGTTTTTTTAACGGTTAACACCAAAAGTTGAGTGTATTTTTCTATAAGGGCGCTTCCTCTCAGCTGTGTATGCATTTTTTAGCGTAAAGTTTAATACATCATGCAAAAATTCTTCCGATATCCCACATATATATGCAAAATTGACAATAATCATTCGTTTATGATCCGTAAAATTTTTATCCCAGAACATTTGCCGTATAAATTTTGGCCACGTATTTGCATTGCCAATAATATCCTGAATCGCAAGCCACGGATTATTGTTCAATTGCTGGACTGACAAGTAACACTACCCAAGTGTAAATCGCCGATTTGGATAATTTTTTAATATGTTTTAGTAGACGTAAAAATAAGACATACGTATTTTTTTATCGGCGGAAAACTATATTTAGGGTGTGAAACACCCCTTTGAATTTATGGGTATCGATTTAATTGTTTTGTATATAAGGATTCAGTATTTTCGGCCCGAACCAAATAAAATAGTTGCATTATCAAGAGATATGAAAAATGAAAAATTTTCGACTCGGTTCGATCATTTTTAGGGGATAAACCACCCCTTGTATTTGAAACAAAAATTTAAAAAATGCCCAGATAATTGCAAATTTCATTCAAAAATTTTGAATAAAATGTATGTTACACTCGCATCCAAAACAAAAGTGAGACTGTTTGAGGATTTAAGGGTGACCACCCTTTTATCGAATTTCTTACGTAACATTTAAATTTATCCCGAAATAATGGTAAACAGTTTCATTTATCGTCAAATTAATTAATATTTACAAATTAGTCTGATCAACCCTTCAATTCTATAAGGGGGTGAGGGAAAACCTACATGAAGCTGAAGTTGGCAGCCAAAATTTAGCAGCCAGCAGGGCCGAATAGGGTGCCGCAGGGCCCCCGAGATTAAAATCCGGTAAATTTTCTTCAAAAAAATCACAAAGACGCCACAGCAAGTATAGAATACGAATCTGAAGCGATCTTGGCGATGACATAGTTAGTTAATTAATTAAAAAATTAATTAACAATTAAATAATAGGTAAAACACACACGCATATCCGTTCGGAACCCAAAAAAATCACAGAGACTGTACAGCAAGTGTAGAATACGAATCCGAAACGACCTTGGCGATGACGAAGTTAGTTAATTAATTAAAAAAATTGTTAACAATTAAATAATAGGTAAAACACACACGCATATCCGTTCGGAATAAAAAAAAATCACAGAGACTGTACTGCAAGTGTAGAATAAGAATTCGATGCGACCTTGGCGATGACGAAGTTAGTTAACTAATTAAAAAATTAATTAACAATTAAATAATAGTTAAAACACACACGCATATTCGTTCGGAATAAAAAAAATCACAGAGACTGTACTGCAAGTGTAGAATAAAAATCCGAAGCGACCTTGGCGATGACAAAGTTAGTTAATTAATTAAAAAATAATTAACAATTAAATAATAGGTTTTTTAATTAATTAACTAATTTCGTCATCGCCAAGGTCGCTTCGGATTCTTATTCTACACTTGTTGTGGAGTCTCTGTGATTTTTTTGGGTTCCGAACGGATATGCGTGTGTGTTTTAACTATTATTTAATTGTTAATTAATTTTTTAATTAGTTAACTAACTTCGTCATCGCCAAGGTCGCTTCGGATTCGTATTCTACACTTGCAGTACAATCTCTGTGATTTTTTTGGATTCCGAACGGATATGCGTGTGTGTTTTAACTATTATTTAATTTTTAGTTAATTTTTTAATTAGTTAACTAACTTCGTCATTGCCAAGGTCGCTTCGGATTCTTATTCTACACTTGCAGTACAGTCTCTGTGATTTTTTTTATTCCGAACGGATATGCGTGTGTGTTTTACCTATTATTTAATTGTTAACAATTTTTTTAATTAATTAACTAACTTCGTCATCGCCAAGGTCGCTTCGGATTCGTATTCTACACTTGCAGTACAGTCTCTGTGATTTTTTTGGGTTTCGAACGGATATGCGTGTGTGTTTTACCTATTATTAATTGTTAATTATTTTTTAATTAATTAACTAACTTTGTCATCGCCAAGGTTGCTTCGGATTCTTATTCTACACTTGTTGTGGAGTCTCTGTGATTTTTTTGGGTTTCGAACAGATATGCGTGTGTGTTTTACCTATTATTTAATTGTTAATTAATTTTTTAATTAGTTAACTAACTTCGTAATCGCCAAGGTCGCTTCGGATTCTTATTCTACACTTGCAGTACAGTCTCTGTGATTTTTTTTTATTCCGAACGGATATGCGTGTGTGTTTTACCTATTATTTAATTGTTAACAATTTTTTTAATTAATTAACTAACTTCGTCATCGCCAAGGTCGTTTCGGATTCGTATTCTACACTTGTTGCTGTACAGTCTCTGTGATTTTTTTGGGTTCCGAACGGATATGCGTGTGTGTTTTACCTATTATTTAATTGTTAATTAATTTTTTAATTAATTAACTAACTTTGTCATCGCCAAGATCGCTTCAGATTCGTATTCTATACTTGCTGTGGCGTCTTTGTGATTTTTTTGAAGAAAATTTACCGGATTTTAATCTCGGGGGCCCTGCGGCACCCTATTCGGCCCTGCTGGCTGCTAAATTTTGGCTGCCAACCAGCTTCATGTAGGTTTTCTCTCACCCTCTTATAGAATTGAAGGGTTGATCAGACTAATTTGTAAATATTAATTAATTTGACGATAAATGAAACTGTTTACCATTATTTCGGGATAAATTTAAATGTTACGTAAGAAATTCGATAAAAGGGTGGTCACCTTTAAATCCTCAAACAGTCTCATTTTTGTTTTGGATGCGAGTGTAACATATATTTTTTTCAAAATTTTTGAATGAAATTTGCAATTATCTGGGCATTTTTTAAATTTTTGTTTTAAATACAGGTGGTGGTTTACCCCCTAAAAATGATCGAACCGAGTCAAAAATTTTTCATTTTTCATATCTCTTGATAATGCAACTATTTTATTTGGTTCGGGCCGAAAATACTGAATCCTTATATACAAAACAATTAAATCGATACCCATAAATTCAAAAGGGTTTTTTTAATTTCACACCCTAAATATGGTTTTCCGCCGATAAAAAAAAATACGTATGTCCTATTTTTACGTCTACTAAAACATATTAAAAAATTATCCAAATCGGCGATTTACACTTGGGTAGTGTTACTTGTGAGTATGCCATTGTAAGATTAAGATGTGCAGGTTGTAAATAACAAGATATTTATTTATGTAAGACGCGTCGAAGTACACCACCCCACACAGCACACTATATCCTGAGGATATCCCAAATTGTCCTAGATTTCCAAATACGATCCCACGGATATCGCAGCAGGTTCTGCTCGGGATATTCCAATAGGATATCGTGAGATATCTAAATATCACGATATCTAAATATTCTGCTATATCCGTTGGCTTTGCATAAGATATCTTACGAGATCTTCTGAAGGATATCTTTTAGGATATATTAATTTGAATTGATATATTATGATTTGCATAAGATATCTTAAAACTAAAAAATTATAGCACATCTTTTGCATGTCATTACCTTACAAATATCATTTTCCAATTAATTTTATAATTATATAATTAATTCTATAATTAAAAAATGTGAAACATCATTTTTTGGAAAGTATCGTATTTATTATATTTAATCCGTTAGTTACAAAAAACTGTGCGTATATATATATATCTATATATATAAGTACCGTCGTCTGTATGTCTGACCGCAAACTACTCATTCGTTAGTTGATCAAATTTTTACCAAGGGTACATGAAATAGGGGTAGAATTTCCCGGGGAGTGCCATAAAGTGTATAGTTTTTCGTTACCGATTTTCTGGAAACCGGTTACAAAATTTTTCGAATTCTTCGGAAATTAATTGACCAAATCTTAAAAAAAAAAATGAAGTAGGGGTAGAATTTCCCGGGGATTGCCATAAAGTGTATTGTTAGTGGACCGCTCGATGTTTTCGCGCGCCGCGCCGAGGAAAGCACAAAAAAAGTCAGTATCTCGTTTAAAGCGAGACAAGAGTCACTTTATTCAAAGCTGGTTACAATGTCAGAATATTCGCGTGGTAATATCGCACTCGCTATTACACCGCTTCATATTCGCTACGATTCGACTTCGTTTTCGATATCGACAAACACAAGTGTCGCGTACGAATTGTGATGGCTCACTGAGCTCCCGGCCGGAGCAAGCGAAATGATCGCGGCCGGAGCTCCGAACTTTTCCGCGAGGAATTTCGAGACGTGAGAAACGCTGATTGGCTCCAAATCGTCGAGCGACCAGACTATTGGTCGCAGTACGATCGATCACGCGATGTACATCTGTGGTCCGGGCGCGAGCGAAAATACCAAAAAACCCGGGGGAAAGGCAAATAAACGCGTTTTGGAGCAAATCGAGCGTTCTCGAATATTCCCAACGCTCGCTTTCAATTTTCGAGCGTTAGATTCTCAACATACCGCCCGCCTTGCATTATAATGCGAAACAAACGGGGGTTAACGAAACAGCATAAGAGCACAAGGAGAAATGTTACATCTTAAGATCTAGGTTCTTACATAATACATTTCTTTGCTTTGCAATTTTTATACAATGTCCTTAAGTCTATGAGGAACAAACGATAGCGTAATGTTAACGAAATTTTCCCGTCGCGGGCGGACCGGTAGACGCAGGCAACCGACGAACGATTCGCATTGGTTTCGAGTGATTCTTCCGGCACGCGAGTGAGCGGTCGGCCGATGCAGGTCTAGAGCCGCTCGCCCAGCCAAACTAATTGCTCCTTTCCGATAAAGGAGTGGAGAGAGCGGAGGACTGATCCGCGAGACCGCGAATGCGTCGGGTCATGAAATCGTGAATTTCTTTATACGTAGGGTAGGCATCTGTGTAGCCTTGTGTGAGATTCCATTCAGTTCGCGTTCTCGGGCTAAATTTCTGCGATATAATGTAAGTAGTGAGTATAGGCGGGTTCAGACTCGGGAGCTCCGAGGGGGGGTGAGGGAGGGGGGTATTGGATTTCGCGGGGGGGGAGGGGGGGGGGGGGGGGAGCGGGGTATCGGGTTACACAAGGATATCGGGTTACACAAGGGTATCGGGTTACACAAGGGTATCGGATTTCGCGGGGAAGGGGGGGAGGGGGTTGACCTTGACATACCACCGGGATGACTCACCGGGATTACTCACCGGGATGACTCACCCGCGCCGCGGATCCGCGGGAGGGGAAGTCCACGTTCGCGGTCGCGCCGCGGGGGCCGCGCGAGGGTCCGCGGGGGCCGCGTGGGGGTCCGCGGGGGCCGCGGTCGCGCCGCGGGGGCCTCGTTCGCAACGACGCCGCTAGGCGGTGCACAATGGTAAGACTAACTCGATAGCGCACTGCGTAGTAGCGTGTTTTTTTTTGTCGATGACGCATCGAACCTGTCGGAACATGTTCGTCGTAACATTTTTCTAGGAAAAGGGGGGCGGTTATCGCGTAGACTAAACAATCTATCTACGCAGTACGTGAAAGACAAAGGAAAAAATGACGTCATCGGGACGATGATCGATCCGATAACGCATCGAACCTGTCCAAACATGTTCGTCGTAAACAACATATTTCTAGGAAAAGGAGGGGTGTTATCGCGTAGACTAAACAATCGATTATCTCGTAGACTAAACAATCGAACCTGTCGGGACACGTTCGTTGTTCTCAAAATTAAGTGGATTTAGAGGTTCTAAGGCACTTTCTATACATCGCGTTATACGTCATACGTTTAGGTGAGTTGATTCGTATTGAACGCATCGCTAGCGTATATTGCATTCGACGCTCCCTTATGAAAATGTGCCCTTGAGTGCTCAATGGCGGTCAGTGGAAATGTATGGTTGCCCTTCAGTTGCAATGCGAATTATATGGAAAAGTTAATGAAAAATATTGAGTGGCAATAAAATGAATGGAAACGTAATGGCAAGATTCGAATGACAACTTTTTCCATACAGGCGTAATGGAAACTACTAATGGCTTATGAAGGTTAAAACTTGTGTATGGAACTTGCAATGCGAATTATATGGAAAAGTTAATGGAAAATATTGAGTGGCAATAAGATGAATGGAAACACAATGGCAAAATTCGAATAACAACCTTTTCCATACAGGCGTAATAGAAACTGCCAATAACTCATGAAGGATAAAATTTGTATGGAACTTTTCTACCTTCAGCCAATGTTGTTCAGTGTGAATTGTAATGGAAATTCGTCAATGGTATGTGGCGGTTCGCGCCACCAGTGGTACATACATCATCATCATCACGCCAGCGCGGTAACTGTATTACCGGCAGTTCGCATCGACGCCGCTAGGCGTCGCATCGTTCATGCATTCTCTCAAATTCAAGGTTCGGCACGGACTGGCATATGTATGAGACCCCCTACGGGACACCGAGGCAGATATTTTTAGGCGCTAGTCGCCTAAGGCAAGAGCTCCTATTAGATTGTCCGTTGAACCAAAGGTAATGGGAAATGAAGGCATTTATATTAAAGACAAAATAGTACCATTTATTAAAATGTTATTGAATTTTTATTGTTCCAGACGCAATAGAAATGAAGGCATTTTTGCCAAAAATAAAAATTTCCACACAAAATCCCATTAGTATTGCCAGTGTTAATACCAATGGCAATACCAATGGCAATACCAACGGCAAAACCAGTGGCAATACCAATAGCAATACCAATGGAATTTTGTGTGGACCTTTTTATCTTTGGCAAAAATGCCTTCATTTCTATTGCGTCTGGAACAATGGGAATTCAATGGCATTTTTTAATGGCAATGAAGGGCAAATTTTCATAAGGGCTTCCCTGGGATCCATCACGGTGGACGCGATATCGGAGAACTGCTCTATCTACGCAGTACGTAAAAAACAAAGAAAGAAATGACGTCATCGGGACGATGATCGACCCGATAACGCATCGAACCTGTCGGGACACGTTCGTCGTAAGCAAATGTTTTCTAGGAAAAGGGGGTGTTATCGCGTAGACTAAACAATTTCGCGCTATTTTTTTACGACGCAGTACGCGAGACAAAGGAAAAGATCTTTCAAAAAAATCAGTTGGAGCGAGAGAGAGAGAGCAAAGGGTATATAATGAGGGATGAAGCGCATCGAGCCGCATTAGTGAGACTTTAGAGCAATACATCGGTCAAAGAGTATCGAGATTTTTTGTGTGGTTAAACACGTTATCACGTTATCACGTGCAAGTGCGGTGAAGTGATATAATAAAAGAACTGGTGTGAAAGTGATCAAACATGGATCAATTCGAGCAAACCGAACGCGATCTATTGGAGCTGTCCGACCAAGTAGCTACCGTGGGTGAATTTTTCACATGGGCGCTGCAATGCGCGGAATTCGTCGAGCAGCTCGAGACACGCTGTAGTGCCAAACGTCAGCGGCTCTCCAACAATCCAACGATCGGGCAGAGGCAATCGTTGGTTGCCCGAATAGCGCGACTCGAGGGTGTGAAGTCGCGATTGGAAAAACAATTTATCCATAGCGGTGGTAATTATGCAAACGCCGGTACCAGTGGCGACACGCGCGCGACAGAACTTGTATGGCGAGAAATCGACGCCGGGTTCGAAACGCGAATAATGACCGGTGCTGTAATTAATACAGACCATATAGAACCGCGACAGTTTTTGGAAGACGCCTGCAGCGTCGTGTGCAAGCGAGTGCGAAACATTATAAAAACACATAACTGTGTCAAAGCGAACACCGCGTTCAACGGGGAGTTTGTGGCGGGTGATAAACGTGCCAATAAGAGTATATGTACAAATAACATAGAACTCTGTGATACATCGCACTTGCGCGAGTGGTACGAGTTACATGTTATCGAGCCCACATTAGCGAAACTCGAGGAGTTTCAGGAACGCGACAGTGGGTGGGCGTTGACTCGAATCCTCAATTTGACGAAAAGCGTCAACAAGTACAATCCTTTGCGCGCGGGGTGTCACTTGGAATTGCCTAAAGACATTAAAGTGAAGCACGCGGTGATCAATGTGCGATCAATGGACAATGCGTGTTTTGCGTGGGCCGTGACGGCTGCTCTGTATCCAGCCGAAAGAAATTCAGATCGGGAATCATCATACCCGCATTATTCAACGGTACTGAATTTACAAAACATTGAGTTTCCAATGACGTTGAGTCAAATTAAACAGTTCGAACGACTCAACGATATATCAGTCAATGTCTATATCATCGAGGGACAGAAGACTTCAAACGTTCTCCCGATACGGCTTATCGACCGCACGAGTGATAAAAAACATGTGAATCTGCTGTACATGCAGGACCCACGAGACGACAATGTTGAACATTTCGCGTGGATTAAACATCTATCCCGTCTCGTGAGCTCGCAATTGAGCAAGAAAAAGAACAAAAAATTTTTTTGCGATTGATATAAGTACCTATACTTTTATTAATAATATATATCATTTTATATTCTTTTTGTAAAAAAAATTTATAATATTTGTATTTTTTTAACAGATGTCTTTACTACTTTAGTTCGAGCATGAAATTGGAAGTCCACACCGTGGAATGTCGAAAGGTAAACAAATGCGCAATCCGACTACCGAGCGAGAACAAGTGGCTCAGCTTCAAGAACCACAGCAGGAAAGAGCGACTTCCCTTCGTGGTGTACGCCGATCTGGAGTGCGTGCTGCAGAAGACACAACCGGATACGGAACACGCGTCATACGCCTATCAACATCATCGGGTATGTAGTATAGCATACTACGTACAGTGTTCGTACGACGAAACGTTATCGACGTATCGATTTTGTCGCGATAACGACTGTGTCGCGTGGTTCGTCGAGGAACTCAACGGATTGGCGCATCGCGTAAAAAACATCTTGTCCGACTTTGTATGCATGGTAGACCTTGCAACCGTTCGCATAGCTGAGCAGCCGGACAACCTCGAGGGGCGTCAGCGACCGGAGGAGCAGCGGACATCGACCATTTGCGAACAGGATTACCGGATAAGCGAGTCCGAAGAGCCCATATGGCTAGCGTTTAACTGAATCCCGAGATATAGGTGACCGGGGTACGATTGACCCCGGTAAACGAGCGGCAGATGATCGACCGAGCGAGCCAACGAGCGGACCTTGGAAGGAGAGCCAAGCAGAGCAGATCGGGACGAGCGCGGTCGAGATAGCGCAACGGGCACGCGAGATAGCGGGGTCATGAGATTGACCCCCGCGAACGGGGGTATAACGGTGATAACCGGGGGCCAAACCCCGGAATACGTCTCGGGGATGACTCAGAGGCCGACCACCCGATACGCGAAGCGCCGAGAGCGATCAACGCGGAAATAGCGGGGTCACGCGAATGACCCCCGCGCAGAGGGGCACGGCGGTCATAGCCGGGGGCCGAGCCGCGTGAGTCGTTTCAGGGGCAACCCGGAGGGCAATTGAGTCAACTCCGACGCGATAGCGCCAGCGGGCGCAAAGATCGCGGCGTCACGGGGGTGACCCCCGCGCCCAGGGGCACGGAGGTCGCAGCCAATAGCCGAACCACGGAAATCGTCTCACAGGGGTCCCGAATGACGACCCACCGGACCGCGAAGCGATATCACCGACGGGCGCGAAGATCGCGGGGTCACGAAAATGACCCCCGTACCGGGGGGCACGGAGGTCTTAGCCGAAGGCTGAGTCGCGGAGGCCGTTTCGGGGGACGCGAAAACAACGACTCACCGAGGCGCGACGCGATACCACCGACGGGCACGAAAACCGCGGGGTCATAACAATGAACCCCGCGCCGAAGGGCACGGAGGTCACAGCGGGCAACCGACTCGCCGAACATGTTTCAAGGGCGACCCGAACAACATCCGATCGACTCGCGACGCGATATTGATAACAGAAGCGAGTCTAGCGGGGACAGACGATGACCCCTGGATATCGGAAACCGAGGGAGCCCAGGGAAAATCGGCGGGTGGAAAGTTGTTAGCGGAGGCGCCGAAACAAATCCGCAGGGTCGGCGAGACCACTCCATCGTGAAATACCCGAACCCGGGAACCGGAGGAGCGGGGTCCAGCGGGACCCATGCCGATGCGTGCGAGTAGATATAAGGCGTAGATTGAGAACCGCAGGCGCATTTGGTCATAAGACGTAGATTGAGAATCGCAGCCGTCACCGGCGACGAAAACAGGCAAAAACTAGCCAAAGAAAAGTGAAAGCGGGTAACACCTGGCACGGAAAAGTACCAGGATGTGAATAACAACCCGGTGGTAGGGATAGATATCCCGAGGTGGAATAGCCGAGAGCGCTCGGCAACTCGAGGCAGTCGCTCGAATACCGCAATCGGGGTAACACGCTTGTAAGATTCGCTCATAGTTCGGACTTAGCGCGTAGTTTATCGTTGCGGTATGTAACAACCGGCACTCCCGCGTACTAGCGCGTTAAACATAGCTCGTATTATAATTGCGAGAGGCAATCAATAGCCATTTTTAGCAACGTTCGACGAAATGTGTCAACGTGAATTTGTAAACCACAACGACGATCTGAAATAAATCAATCGTTTGTTAATATACGCAGTGTCAAGTTAATTTCAAATTACTTACCTGCTACTTACCTTGTCCTACGGCATCGATCCAGCGAAGTCCAGCGGCGTTTCAGTATGCGATTCTGCGAGGATCTGGGACAGTCAGCGACAGTTGAGATCCATCCGGGGCGAGAGGATTTGCTCGGGTGAAATAGCTGAAACAGAAATTGACCGATTAATTAAACGTATCCGTTATCTACTTACCTGGTACTCCGAGGGTGGTCACACGTTGTCCATCGATGATCCAGCAGTGGGGAGGCAGCGTCGGGGCGTCGAGACATCCTGCGTCGAGAACCTGAAAATAAGAGAGAATTAATGTGATATAGTTGCAATATCGTGTCATGATTTCGTTACTTACCTTCTCGGTACATATGGGTCAAACCGAGTGGCAACCGTTTGATAGGCAAATCTGGCTGAAATCTCACATTTTCGTGTGATCCACGTACCCGGAGAGTGACGTCCGGTCATAACCTAACGCGAGACGAGTGAGAGACATTTCACAGCGCAACGAAATGTCATATATGCGAACAACAGTTCGCGCCTGATGATAATAAAGTGCGTGATCATTGCCACCTGACCGGGCGGTACAGAGGTCCAGCACACTCGACGTGCAATCTGAATTATAAGGATTCTCACTTCATCCCAGTAATATTTCACAATCTGTCGGGCTATGACGCACACTTTATTATCAAGGAGATAGCTGCCGCGTTCGAAGGCAAGATCGATGTACTGCCTATAACAAAGGAAAAGTACATCTCATTTACTAAACACGTGAAAGACACCGCGGAAAAATCTGATTCGCGAAACGATATAAAGTTAAGATTTATCGACTCATATAAATTTCTTAGCGCGAGTCTCGCAAAATTGGCATCCTTCCTAGATAATGATAAATTAAAAATTATACGTTCAAAATTTTCCACGTTATCCGACAACGATTTTGAATTATTGACGCGAAAAGGTGTCTTTCCATACGAATACGTGGACAGCGTCGAAAAGCTGGAGGATACGTGTTTACCGCCGCGCGATTCATTTTACAGTTCCTTGACCGGTGACACCGTATCCGAGAGCGACTACGCGCACGCCGCGAACGTATGGCAGCGATTCTCCGTTCGAACCCTGGGCGAATGCAGCGATCTATACCTGAAAACCGATGTCTTGCTGTTGGCCGACGTGTTTGAAAATTTCCGCGACAGCTGCGTCGCGAGTTACGGACTTGATCCCGCGTACTACTACATTTTACCAGGCTTTACGTGGGACGCCATGTTGAAACATACGTGTATCAATTTTGAACTGCTGACCGACGTTGACATGGTCATGTTTGTCGAACGTGGTATTCGTGGCGGGCTGAGTCAATGTTCCGGCAGATACGCGAAGGCCAACAACAAGTATATGGAGTCGTACGATTCATCGAAACCGTCGTCGTACCTAATGTACTTCGATGTCAACAACTTGTACGGCTGGGCGATGTGTAAGCCACTGCCCTACGCGGAGTTTCGATGGGTCGAAGACGCGTCAAATTTCGACGTTAACACGATCGCTTCGGATTCGCCTACGGGCTATATTCTCAAGGTCGATCTCGAGTATCCGCAGGATAAACATGACGCGCACGCTTACCTACCGTTCTGTCCGATGCGCGATAAACCGCCCGGCAAACGGCAGGACAAACTTCTCGCCACGCTGCACGATAAGGAGCGTTATGTCATCCATTATCGCAATCTGCAGCAGTGCATGTGCCATGGTCTACGCGTCACTAAAATACATCGCGTATTGCAATTCGCTCAATCTGAGTGGCTCCGTTCTTACATCGAACTCAATACAAAATTCAGAACACAAGCCAAAAATGAGTTCGAAAAAACATTATATAAATTAATGAATAACGCTGTTTTTGAAAAAACAATGGAGAATGTACGAAACCACGTCGATGTAAAATTAGTGACGAAGTGGAAGGGTAGATATGGCGCGGAGGCAATGATCGCGCGACCGAATTTCCACAGCAGTAGCGTGTTTTCAGAAAATCTGGTTGCCATCGAACTGCGCAAACTCGAGGTAAAATTCGACAAACCGATCTATGTCGGCATGTGCATCCTCGACTTGTCGAAGGTGTGCCTATACGAATTTCACCACGATTACATGTCTCCCCTGTACCGCGACTCGTGTAAAATTATGTATACCGACACGGACAGTTTGATTTATTATATCAAGTGCGACGACGCGTACGAGAACATGAAACATGATACAGCCCGGTTCGACACAAGTGACTATGCGGTAGATAACGCTTATGCCTCTCGTCAATAAAAAAGTGCCGGGCCTGATGAAGGATGAAAACAACGGGGTCATTATGACCAAATTCGTTGGACTTAGGGCGAAAATGTACGCCTTGCGAGTCGATGGCAAAAAAGATTGTAAAAAAGCGAAAGGTGTCAAAAGCAACGTCATCGCGCGCACCATCATTCGACGACTACACGCGATGTTTGAACGATGAGATCGAAATGACTCGATCACAGTCGTGCATAAGATCGAAAATGCACGAAGTGTACACTATTAGCGAGACGAAAATCGCTCTGAGTCCGTACGACGATAAGCGATATATTGTGCCGAATTCGACCGATACGTTTCCGTGGGGACATTACCGAATATAACGTAATGTATATAATGTAATATAATGTATGTATGTAGTATATGTAATATAATGTATGTATGCATATATGTATGTAATGTATGTAGTATAACATATATGTATGTATGTAAGAAATAGTCCTCGAGTAAATATCGTATTATATATGAGAAGGGATATTAATAGAGATATCGCACATGTATTTAGTATTTAATATTTTTTATTATATACTTTATATGTATTACATATTTCAAACACTTTACATGTATCATTTTTATATTAAGAATAAAATACAGTTTGCACGAATTAAATCACATTGTCCTTGTGTATCCATGAGTTGTGCGATTCATCGAATCCCAGCTATTTCACGTAAACCTCGTCGCCCCTCCTGCGCAGTACTTTCTCCACGAGATACACGTCAGGATAAGTCGCGCGATGCAACTCGTACTCGTAGAACGCTCCAGCGACGGTTTTTCCACGATAGTCCTCGAGTAGGTAGGTTACGGGATTGGTATGCTGCACTTTAACGATCTTAAACACCTCGGTGGTCCAATTCGGCGTGTAACCCTTCTCGAAAATTGTCTTGTATTTGCTGACGCGTACCGAGTCGCCCGTTTTAAACTTTGCCGAACCCGCGATCTTTATCGCGTTGTACACCGTAGCCAAGAGTCTTTCGGCAATCGCGGGGGTAACGTCGACGGGTCGCATGCCGATCGTTCGATGCTTGCGCGCGTTGTAATCCGACACGAGTCGCGATAACGCGTCGACCCACTTGTAAGTTCCATTGAGCGTAAACATTTTCCACATGTTGTTTTTTAACGTGCGATTGAATCGCTCGACGACCGACGCCTTCATCACCGAATAACGAATACGTGGAATAATGATTGATGCCGTGTTTTCTCACGAGACGTTGCACGTCGGTGTTGTAAAATTCCTTCCCCATGTCGGTTTGTAGATTACTAGGGCACCTCTCGCTATCTCGAATTATCTCAGCGATAGCGTCAGCTGTCTCGCTGCCACCTTTACCCTTGAGCGGCACGGCCCACGCGTACTTGCTCAACACATCGATGACGGTGAGTATGTAGTGGTAGCTTCCGTTGAAACGCGAGTACGAACGCATCTTGACGATATCAGCCTGCCACAGGTCGTCGTACCCTCGCACTATGACGTGTCTGCGGGGAAAATTTCTTCTCGCCGGTGCGTGCAATTCGTCCACCAACCGTCGCTTTTCGATATTTTTATCCACATCGGTCGATTTTAACGGTCTCATGTTCGGTTAGCGTTTCGTTGACTGTCGGTCGTCGTTCTTCAGCTGTATGTAACCGTTTCTGTTTATGTTTCTGCGTTGTTCATCGCTGTTTCTGAACCGCTCAGAAACCATATCGAGCCGTTCTCGAACCGTTGTCGTTCGTCGTTGTCAGTTAACTGTTTCTTGTCACTCATCGTCGTCGTCGTCGTCGTCGACGACGTTCTTTAGCCGTTTGTAGCTTTTCCTGTCTCCGCGTAGTTCACAGTTGTTTCTAAATCGCTCGTAATCGTTCCTAACCTGTTTTTGAACCGTTCGACAACCGTCCGACAACCGTTCTTGAACCGCTCGATAGCCGTCCGACAACTGTTCTCGAATCGTTCGTTGCTGTTCGTCACCGTCGTTAATTAACCGTTGCTTCTCTTCACTCGTCGCCGTTCGATAGTCGTTTCTGCTGAACTGTTTCTTCATCCTTCATTAGCCGTTTCCAATCTACCGATATTTGCACGTCGAAGCTCGTTCACCGCAGCCTGTAACGCTCGCGCATCCTTCTCGAACGCGGTAAGCTTCTCGTCTGACTCTTTCCATTGATCTGTCAGACTTTTCAAGCACTGATCAACGTATATTTTGTTAACAGCGTCACCGTCAGTCTCAGGTTGCGCTACGCGACGAATCTTGCGCGATCTTGCATCAAAGTCCGTGGCGGCACGACACAGAGCGTTGTCGCACACGAAATTTCTCACTAATCCGCTCCACCGATAATGATAGGAAATGGTATTCGTCGCGTCTTCGCGCTGCTCGAACAATCCAAACTTATTGATCGGCATTTCGACACCGATTGAACGAATCGCTGTCGCACCGTTTAATTTATAATAAGCCCAGCCTCGCGAAGTTCCTCGATGATCGACATGATCTCATTGTCGTGGGCATTGTTGCCAGCTTGACGCGAAGCGTCGAGCAATCGCAGACGATCCACCAGCTCGTTGGGGTCGTCCCAGTGCACGTAGTCGATTTTATTGTCGGTTAGCGTCATCGCGCGAGGTGCGAATAATCCTTTTCCGGATTTTTTCTTCTTGGATTCGGTCGACATCAACGGTGCGATTACCTGTGTATACTTGTATCCCACGTTGCCCTTTCGTCGCTCGTGAGGATCGTGCTTGTATTTATGAGCACTCGTTGCCAACAGTATGCTCCTGTACTTTTGCATATCGTCCTCCGTGTAGATATCGTTATCGGGTATTCTCTTGAAGATCAACTCGTAAATACCGGGTGTGCCGGCGTATCGTACGCCGTCGATATAAATGTTATCCGCTTTATCCACGCCAAAACGTTTATTACCAAGCATCAATTCATTCTTGCCGAAATAAACGCCGTATGTGGTGTCTATCGTTGGATAGGCGCTCAAAGCAGACGCGATGTAAATTTGGCTCAGGGGACCCAAGTGATCTTGCAACGATTCTATAAACCATTCTCGACCCTTCGACGTTTGCAACCGCTTTTTAACGGTCGTCCCGATCGAGTCGTCCGTGGTTTCAAAAACATCCACGATTTTGAGAAATTCGGGACTTGTACTTTGCACGGTTAGCGTCGGTGTAAAGGTTATCAGTGTAAAGGTTATCGGTGTAAAGGTTATCGGTAGTACAATCGATTGATTAGATTTACGCGATGTCGATGACAGATCCGACCAGGAGTCTAATCGTTTCTTCTTTCTCTTCGGTGTAGCATCCTCCACCTCCTCCTCGCGCTGTTGAACGGATAGCGGTTCGATTTTCACGTCAGCGTCGCTCTCCGTCGGCTCCTCTTTTTTCACCGCGATCAAGCTCGAGTTGTCGACGATCTTTTTCAACGGCTCGATGAGAGGTTTAAAGTGCGTGTCCAACTCAATGTCCTTCTCGATCTTACCGGTCTTCAAAGCGCGAAGGTTCTTGCGAATCGAATTACCCGCTTTCGCAATATTTTTCACAATCTTCTCGTGTTCGCGAATCGTCTCGCTCCCGTCGATCGCAGCCATCGTGGGGAGGAAAAAATTAAGCAAAGTGTCGATCTCTTTCTCCGTAACACTAACGTTGTTTTACCTTCGACGACGTATCGGCGACGACTGACCGCTTTTGCGGTATCGCGAACACGTTAAATCCTTTTCTGTATCGACCGTTTGAAAGCGCGCTGTCCTTGTCTATCACTACGAATCCGTACTTGCATTGCCAACAATTGTGACACAACGAGCAAAATTCATCGTACGACATGTCGGTATTTACATGATCATTGTACACGTGTTTCAAATTAGTACCATCCTGTTTGAACAGGATCAGCAGATTCGCGTTGTCGCATATCAGATGTTTAGGTATTCTCGCGTACGTCTGACAGAGATAAAAGCAGTTGACGTTCGAGTGCCTGCCCATCGAGAAATACTCTCTCACAGTGTCTTGCTTATCGCACGCCACGTCGTCGAAGACGAATATCGAGTTCGGACACGCGTCGCTCGATGGAATAACGTCACTGTTATTGGAGAAGGTGTAGTAGCCGATTTCGTCGATCGATGTCAATAAATTCTCCAGATATCAGTATTTCGGTTGTTGCAGCGATTTCGAGTACACGTACACGTTCTCGAAACGTACACCGTGCGGACTTTCCAGCAAACTTATCAAAACGTTGGTTTTACCGCAATTCGAGGGACCGCAAATGATCGCGCGTATAGTAGCCGGCAGCATCGTACCGTGTCTGCGCCTATCCGCGTTGCCCTCCATCGACCGTGATCTGTCGTCGCAATTCGTCACGCGAATCGCTAACGGTTGTCGCACGAATCTCATTTTTTTTTCCTCACACTTTGTACGACTGAATCGAACTTTCTCGTCCAAACGTCTATTTATAGATGCGCGGCACCGCGAATCGCTCAGTCGCAAAGATGTTCGTCCTGCTGTCGAGACTTTCGGACATTCGCGATTTTAGCGCCGAACAGCTGCAATTCGTACCGAAAGCCGTTCTATTGCAAGTGTGCGGTGATCACGTCTATTATGTGTGGGACAAGCTTCCGCAGCATATAAAGGCGGATTTGGAGGTTCAGACCTATCGTCGCTGTGACGCACATTACAATCAACCGTGGCAGCGAACGCACATCGACGGTCCCGCGCCAATGATAAAGGATTGCGGCGAATGTCAACGAAAAAAATAAAAACAGGTAGAGGCCTGTTTAATCGCGCGATAGATGCACTTCCGTTCGAACTGCACATTCCCGGCTATCAGTATTGCGGTCCGGGAACTCGTTTGCGAGAACGATTGGCTAGAGGTGATCCGGGTGTAAATCCATTGGACGCGGCGTGTCGCGAGCATGACATAGACTATTCGCGTAACAAAGGCCTTACCGAGCGACACGCGGCGGACGAGATACTCGCCAAGAGAGCGTTGGGACGCGTCATCGCGAGAGATTCGACTCTCGGAGAGAGAGCTGCCGCTACAGCCGTCTGTGCGGCCATGAAGGCTAAGACGAAGCTCGGAATGGGTTTGAAAGTAAAGGCGAAGACGAAGGCGAAGACCCAGACGAAGATGAAGATGAAGAAGAGAGCGGATTCGAAAAAACGGATACTTCCGGCAGCGAAACGAGGCAGCGTATTGCCGATTCTACCGTTATTGGGAGTTCTCGGTTCTCTGGCCGGCGGAGCGGCCGGAATTATAACGGTGATGAACGCTAGCAAAGCCGCGCGACGTCAACTGGAAGAGACGCAACGTCACAATCGCGCCATGGAAGGTCGCGGACTTTATCTCGCTCCGTACAAATATGGACAAGGACTGTATCTCGGCCCGCACAAACGCGGGCGAGAAGTAGCGTTGAAGATTAAAAAAAAAACATCAAAGAAGACGTTAAATATGCCCATGGGTGTTACGACTAACGTACAATTGAGTCGACTGGCAAGGCGAATGCGCGTACCGTTCTTCAGAGGTGTTTTCATGCGTGATTCGTTACCGATCGTCGATGGCGTACGTCGAAACGAGAGCGGTATCGTGAATTTGGACGATGCAGCCGGCCCCGGTACTCATTGGGTAGCGTACGCCAAGAGGAGAGATCGAGCCGTATATTTCGACAGTTTCGGCAATCTTCGACCACCGAAAGAACTGGTGCGATATTTCGGACCGAGTGTGACGAAAATTGAGTACAATCACACGTCTTATCAGCGCTACGATCAGAGCATCTGTGGCCAGTTTTGCTAGCAATTTCTCCGGACGATCGATGACGATCGGCGCTAATTTAAAACCTGACGACGCGCCGTGCGGAGACTCAGTGTTCGTCGACCAGCTTCCGCCGATATGTCTATAACGTTTACGCTGACCGGGAAGAGTAGCATCCTCGCGGAGCACTATTTTCCCGCCGTGGATCTGAGCGACGGTGACTACGAGCTCGGTCTAACGTGTTTCGAGACTTATCACACGATTCCGAACGTGAATTCTTCGAATAATAAATTTTATTTTGACGAGGATGACACGGAAATTACGATTCCCGAGGGATCGTACGAGATACGAGCCATACACGAGTTTTTGAAACGTGAAATTTCACGTAAACGTCCGCGACGCGTGGTTCGTTCCAACGACGATCATCGTACGTCGATCGCGGATATCGCGCGAGAGGAGACCGTTCGCGCGGACGGCTACGAAGACGAGGTCGCGGAATACCCGATAGTGCTTCGCGCAAATTACAATACGATGAAGAGCGAGATCAAGTGCGCTTTCAGAGTAAATTTTAACAAACCGAACAACGTCGGATCGCTGCTGGGATTCTCATCAACGCGTATATTGCAGTCGGGACAGTGGCACGCACCGATTAATCAACGTAAACATTATCCGCGTGGAGTGTAACGTGACCGCGGGTGCGTACAGCAACGACAAACGTGTTCATACGATACACGAATTTTCACCAAGCGTACCACCGGGATATAAAATATCGGAAACGCCGGCACAAATCATTTATCTGCCGATCATTGCGCAGAGCGTTACAAATCTAACGATACGCGTCGCTGATCAAGACGGACGATTGCTCGATTTTCGCGGAGAAGAGATCACCGTCAGATTGCACGTACGACGGCGAGAGCGATAACGCGCCAGTGTATGCGTGAGCGTGAGTGTACGCGCGACACATGAGATGCTAGTGTTGAACGACTCGGAGCAGGCGACAGATAACAGTAATATCTTTACGGCTGCACCGATCGACGATATCGTCAAGTCGACATTCGGTGACGTTAAACAAGCGACGAGAAAGAAGCTCAACGCGTCGAACATTAAGTTTTTACAATCTCTGGGATTCGCGGTGCAAAACATCTGAACGATGACTGAAATTCTCAACATCGGAAGCGAGCCGGTCTTTGACGATCGCATCGTCAAGATCGAGACTCACACGTACAACCCGTACGCCAACACAACGTTTGATTATAGCGACGAGATACGAATACCCATACAACAGCAGGATCTGTATACGTTGCCGTGCGAAAGTTTTCTCTACGTCGAAGGAACATTGACGGTGACCAGAGCAGCCGACCAAGTCGATAATGTGGTATTGGGTACTAATTGCGTCGCGTTCATGTTCGATGAGATTCGATACGAACTCGACGGTATGGAGATTGATCGTTGCAGAAATGTAGGAATAACCAGCACGCTAAAGAACTACGTTACGGTATCGTCCGACAGAAGCGTGATCCTGCGAAACGCGGGCTGGGAACCACAATAATCCGAACGGATATTTCAATTTCTGCGTACCGCTCAACTTGTTACTGGGATTTTGCGAGGATTACAAACGCGTGGTGATCAACGCTCGTCACGAATTGATCTTGATACGAGCGCGCAACGACAACAATTCCCTGGTGGGAAGTCTCGCGTTGGAGCCTACTATCAAAATACTCAAGATACAATGGCGAATGCCTCACGTGGTATTGAACGAGATCAACAAGCTGTCGATGCTGCGCGCCTTGGAAGACGGACAATATCTAAGTATGGGTTTCCGTTCGTGGGATCTGTACGAGTATCCCCTGTTGCAGAACACGACCAAGCACTCGTGGGCCATTAAGACCGCAACTCAGCTCGAGAAACCGCGTCTTCGCTTTGCAGACGGGTCGGAAGAATGTCATGTCCGCCGACACAAGCCGATTCGACGACTGCAACTTGACCAACGTAAAACTCTATCTAAACTCGGAAGTTTATCCGTACGACGACCTGAATTTGGACTTTGGCAAACACAGATGGGCGATTCTATACGATATGTACGCGCGTTTCTGCAAGGGATACTACGGATACGAATATCTCGAGCCGAGTCTCACCGTCTCGACTTTTCTACGTAACGGCTCGTTTGTGATCATCGATTGCTCTCGCCAAAACGAATCCGTCAAAAACGCCACCGTGGATGTTAGACTAAAATTCGACTGCATGGAGAACGTACCGCCGAATACCTCCGCGTACTGTCTCATCATACACGACCGCGTGATTGAGTACAACCCGTTGACGAACGTGGTGCGCAAAATAGTCTGAGTGTTCGCGGCAACGTCGACGTGAATATTATTTTCTCTCTCTCTCTTTCTCTTTCCATCAGTCTCCGATACAATTATTTAGAGGAGCAAGGGAGGGAGGGAGGGGGAAGTATAAATCAGAGTGTCGCGAGACGGTTCGCAGAGTTGCGCGTCATTCTTCTCGATTGACGCATCGACGAGGGAGATAGAGAGAGAAAGAAATCTCGTCATGTCCGTACCAACGTTCGTGGACCTGCAAGGATTCCTCGTCGGGATGAAATTTGTCGTGAAAGAGGTGGCGGTGCTGAGAAAAGGCTGCGTTCTGACGCATCATGTCCGTACCAACGTTCGTAGACCTGCAAGGATTCCTTGTCGGGATGAAATTTGTCGTAAAGGAGGTGGCGGTGCTGAGAAAAGGCTGCGTTCTGACGCATCACATCTTTACGTACCCCATGCCGTGGAATCTCCTCACAAAATCGGACAAATCGTGCGCTACCTGGTTGATTCACAATCACCATGGATTACGATGGGAAGACGGAAACGTGCCGTACAGCATGGTGAAACGCCTGATTACGTCGGCCGTGCTTGGTATGGAAGAAGAAGAAGAAGAAGAAGACGATGACGACGAGATGCCGACTCTCGTATACGTCAAGGGATGCCAGAAACGAGAATGGCTGGTGGATCTGCTGGAGAATTATGCGCGAAAAAACCTAATCGTCGAGACTCTGGACGCGCATTACGAAGATATTGAATCTCTGAATAAACTAGATGACACCAATACTATGCGATGTGGAAAACATGAAAAGAATTGCGCGTTACAAAATGTAATAAAACTATTTAATTGGTGGTCGCGCGCGACGCCATAAAGATTTGCGATTTTTTTTTTAATAAATAAATTATATATGACTTTTTATAATGTTTTATTTCTTACTCCCCCTCCCCTCCCCCATCATCACCGTTAAAGTAAGCTTTACTTCCCTCTCTCCTAAAAAATCCACTGTGCAGTTTTATAAACATTAATTCCCCCTCCCGCTCCCCCTTCCCCCACCACCACATCATTACTTTTTGGAGTTGTCGCGTATACTCGAGTAATTTCATATGAGCAGTCTTGTCGCGATCGCTTGTACTGACGGACAACTTTTCAGAGCCTAGAGAACGAAAAAATGTTCTCCTTTGAAAGATGCAACAGCAGCAGCAGCAGCAACGGTGCAAAACGCGTGAATGCCGTGAATTATTACGTGCCGATTCACGACGTTGAAACTGAAACGTATGAGGCCAGATATGATAGGTAAGTTTCTTTTGGGATAAAAAACATATAGAGTTTCCCCCAGTTTTTATATCTTTACAAATTGTAATACTTATGAAAATAAAAAAAACTAATTTCATTTCTTTTATCCAGCATTTCGGGGGACCGTCGCGCGGTTCGTATACTCGGCAGACGATACGCTCTGACAGCTACGGGATACAAATTCCTCGAAATTGGTATCAACGTGGGCCCACCGAGCTACGTGGAGATCGTCGTTGGAGATCATCGAGGAAAGGAACTGCTGTTGTCTCTCGAAACGTGGAAGGCACTCTACGAGCAACGACAAAATATTCAGAATTTCTTTTGCAACGACTACAAAGATGTCCATAGTTTTATAAACGTTGGACCGCTAACCGTGAGAGTTTGTACGGTTAAAAACGTTAAACTCATACGTTTCGAATCTGTAAACGTACTCTTGATGATGACCGAATCGACGCTGCATCGTATGTTCGATCTCGATCGGTGCATCGAAGTGAGATTCGATCGTTTGGTCAGAATGCCTTGCGGCGGTCGATGCAGAATTTGCGCAGTTCTCCGATATCGCGTCCACCGTGAAAAATCCCAGGGAAGCGTCGAATGCAATATACGCTAGCGATGCGTTTAATACGAATCAGCTCATCGATTGTGAGCTCGCAGCTTTAGTTTTTTTAGTACGTGAGGTATATTATGTAAAAAGAAGAGTTCAATAAACAGGCTTTTTTACACCCTAAAACGAACGATGTATTTTTCTTTTGCGTGCATGTCCATCCCTACCTAACTTTTATCAAATGTTGTTTACGACGAACATGTTCCAACAGGTTCGATTCGTTATCGGGTCGATCATCGTCCCGATGACGTTATTTTTTCCTTTGTCTTTCACGTACTGCGTAGATAGATCGTTTAGTCTACGCGATAACCGCCCCCCTTTTCCTAGAAATATGTTGTTTACGTGTCCCGACAGGTTCGATTGTTTAGTCTACGAGATAATCGATAACACCCCCCCTTTTTCTAGAAATATGTTGTTTACGACGAACATGTTTGGACAGGTTTGATTGTTTAGTCTACGAGATAATCGATTGTTTAGTCTACGCGTGGGGGGGAATTCACAACCCAAAATTTTGTACACCAATGCTGATTTTTGGCATTGTTGTAAAACACTGCCGACATTTTCGTACACTGCCGACAATGCTTAGTCAATACCTATAATGCCGTCAATCCTATATTAAAATCAAGGCAATGCCATGCAATTATGAACACTGCCGCGTACTGCCCATTATCATACGCCAATGCCTACACAAGAATCCTAAAACTTTCTCAAAGTATTCTACACATTTGTACAAAAAACTCCAAAAAATTTTATTTACGAACTGTATCTATACATTTTAATGTAATTGCACATTATTATGTGATGTCTTATGCATAGGTATACCTAACTTTGAACAGTAGAACATTAATTGTAAGTACAGTAGAACTTTAAACATTCTTTACATTTAAATGTAACTGCACATTATTATGTGATGCCTTATGCATATTATAACTATAAACAATAGAACACTAAAAATAATAATAAAAATAATAAAAATAAACTTTACATTCTTGTTAATTACTTATCTTTTTTAAACATTTTGTACTTTTTTTCAATTGCACACAAGTCGTATCTTTTAAGGTTGAATGGACTTAAACCTAAAAGCGAAATAGGTCCATAAAAAATATAACATTTTTTGACATGTTGCACGTCTTCTTGTTTGGGCCAGTTAAAACTGTCCAAATTTCGGTACAAAAATTTTATCTGACACGTTGTCTCTTCGATTTTTATTATTCTTCCTATGTACCACTGATCATCATAGTATACCGCGTAGTATTTTTCTTCAACAATGGCTATTTGTTGCTTCTTTGGGGCCTCCGAATCAGAGCTACTGTGTTCTGCCACATGTTCACTGCCGTTGCTTTCAAATTCTGAAATGTAGTCATCTTCAGTTTCCGTCTCACTTTCTTCAACTTGCTTCTCTTCCAATTTACTTTTTTTATTCTTTGGTTTTATAGATTTCTTTATTCTCTTTTGACTTTTTAAACGTTTTGTTTTTGGAAGGGTTTTTTGAGAGCCCATTCCCTTTACTCTCTCTAGCCGGTCGGCAGACAAACGACTTTTGTTTTCGGTAAAAAACCAGCAAAGGGTTGATTTTTTTATAGTCATAGTTTTGCCAGTCTTCAGTTTTATTTTTAAAACTAATTTATTATTAATTAGAGTTTGACTAAAATCTTTCAGATCCAGATGATCCATGTTTTGAAAAATAGTTTTAGATTCAGTAATATCATTGAGGTCTGTTTCTGAAATATACTCTGAATTTTCATTTGGTGATATACTATGCTCGTCGCTGTCAGATTCACTCAGGTTGTCTTCCTGATCAAAATAATCAGCAGAGTCTGGTTTTATATGTATCGTATAAAAAGCTTCTTCTGTAGCATTTATTCCTAACGCAAGACAATCAGTTAGTGCGTCAGCTTTAGCGCGGAAAAGAATATCTTTGATTTCACTAAGTGTTAATTTTCCACGATCTTTTTCTGCTGTATTTCCCAATTTTGACGAGCACTTTTCCCTCGGAAAGATAAATGAATCTCCTAAAATGAGTTATAAAGTAATAGGAAAAGTAATAAAATAATAATAGAGTAATAAAATTGAATTATATTGTAGTATATAAAAGACATACCTAAGTCAGTGACGATTTCGTTTATCATCTGAATTCTGGACAGCCTTCGCAAAAGGTCTAGTATAGAAAAATTTACAATTGTCGAGTAAGTGCTCGTCATTGACCTTGTTTGACGAAATATTCGTTCACAAGTTTGGCTTGAGAAGAACCAGGGTAAAAACTGTTCTGGGTTATCCTTTAGTTTGATTAGTAGTAAAATAAGTCCATGACCATTAAGCTCTATACATGTATACGTATTTGAAGTTATAAAGTTCTTGAGAACAATCTTATTTATGTAGAGCCAATGTCTCCAGGCCCTCAAAAAAAATATTGTATACCACATATTATAAACTCGATCCGAACAAGTTAATGATTTGTTTAGGAAGGCTTCTTCAATTTTATTCATTAGGGTCAGGTATTGAATAGTGCATTTGCTACCAGGTATCTGCTTTAAAGTGTTTCTCACTTTATCAGAAGATATTTTTTTTGCGGCATCGAAGTTCATTTTATCTTGAGCTATAATTTAATAAAAAGTAATCAGAAAACGAATGTCTACAACTATGCCAAATCCTACTAATCAATTATTATATTCTACAATGAGGATCTCAATTATGGATAATTGAGGTCCTCATCGTAGAATATAATAATTGATTAGTAGGATTAGAAATATGTATTTGGTACACTATGAAATATTATCGTAACTAACCAATCAGTACTTACAATTCAAATCCGATTTACATAATAAATGGGTGTCTTTATGATATTTGTCAACCATTTCCTCTAAATGTTCTGAAGAAATATTTTCACATCCCAGCTTCATAGTTAATCCTGGTTTTAAAAGCCTTGTCTTCATTTTTGTGAGGATATGTACTGTGTCTTGAATTACTGTCGCCTTATCGGTGTTAAAAGGCATCTAAAAAATTGAAAACGGTATTATTCAATTGCCAATACATAAAGAAAAATAAGTTACTTACCTGGAAATATGGAGAAAGCTCATTGGATGCATTTTGATCTGGAAAATTACTAAATATTTTCATTCCTTTCAAGCAACGGGTATCGCCATCAGAGGAAAAACCCTCTACAACAATTCCAAGTTTTGCAGCCTCTTGTATCAGGAAATTCCATCTGTGTACCAGGGTTTGAATTATAATCAATTACAATTTTTTAATTAAATAATTAATTTAAACAAATATAATTCAATCAACTTAATTAATAAATATTTTAAATAAATATAATTAAAAACTATTTAATTAAAATTGAATTAAGCGGAGTTAATCGAAAGTCGTTTAATTGACGATTGATATGAGCGAATTCAATCGAAGATCATTCAATTAACGATTAATTTAAACAGAATTAATCGAAGATCGTTCGATTGACGATTGATTTAAGCGGAGTTAATCGAAAGTCGTTTAATTGACGATTGATATGAGCGAATTCAATCGAAGATCATTCAATTAACGATTAATTTAAACAGAATTAATCGAAGATCGTTCGATTGACGATTGATTTAAGCGGAGTTAATCGAAAGTCGTTTAATTGACGATTGATATGAGCGAATTCAATCGAAGATCATTCAATTAACGATTAATTTAAGCAGAATTAATCGAAAATCGTTCGATTGACGATTGATTTAAGTGGAGTTAATTTAAAGCCGTTTAATTGACGATTAATGTGAGTCTATAATTTTGTGCTAAAAATAATAACATAAATTATAAATTATGTTTATGTGATGTTTATGTGATTTGTAGTATAAAAATTATAATTATATTTATACAATAATTATAATGCTCATATTCTTTATAATGTAATGTAAAAAATATTCTTTTTTGTTATTACCTATAACAAGAAATCGTCACCATTCAATCATATAATGGTACTAATAAGCCTTTTCTTTTTATTAGAGCAAATAAATTGCCGTCACTTTATTTTCATTAAATTATTTATATTTTTGTTTTAAAATTTAGAAAATAGAGCGATGTAATCCGCTTTTAAAAAATATAATGAGATATTTAACTAAAATTTCTTATAATAATCTCAAAAGTGCAACCTAAAAATCACATAAACATAATTTATAATTTATGTTATTATTTTATGTTATTATTTTAAGCACAAAATTATAGAAAATTGAGAAATGGTTTTACAGTAACATGATAGTTTAAAGTTTATAAAAGGCCATAACGCACGAGTTTTTAAAATGGTTGTTACATTACATGTGAGAGAGTTGCCAGAACCAATGGAGAAAAATATTCTTAAATTCACACAAATCAGTTGTTAATTAAAATCTTTTCAATTAAATGCGCTCACATTAATCGTCAATTAAACGGCTTTGGATTAACTCCACTTAAATCAATCGTCAATCGAACGATTTTTGATTAATTCTGCTTAAATTAATCGTTAATTGAATGATCTTCGATTGAATTCGCTCATATCAATCGTCAATTAAACGACTTTCGATTAACTCCGCTTAAATCAATCGTCAATCGAACGATCTTCGATTAATTCTGCTTAAATTAATCGTTAATTGAATATCTTCGATTGAATTCGCTCATATCAATCGTCAATTAAACGACTTTCGATTAACTCCGCTTAAATCAATCGTCAATCGAACGATCTTCGATTAATTCTGCTTAAATTAATCGTTAATTGAATATCTTCGATTGAATTCGCTCATATCAATCGTCAATTAAACGGCTTTCGATTAATTCCGCTTAATTCAATTTTAATTAAATAGTTTTTAATTACATTGTTTGATATCAATTGTCAACTAAAGACGGAAATTAATTAAAAAAGTAATTAATTCTTCGTAACTCTGCTGTGTACTACTTCTTTGTAGGTAAATTTATTGTCACTCCCAAATATGCAAAGACAAAAAGCTGGCACTTTCTCTTCTAGAGGTTGCGCCATAAAAACGTAAGCATTATTGGATAAAATGCCTGTTTGAAACGCTTCCTGTATATCCCAGGCTGAATTCACAATAAATTTTTCAGTTAAAGGAAAGCCGGTTTCGTCATTTTTGTCAAGCACAAATCCAACAAGTTTGTTTGACTTTGGATCGTACTGAATTCTCTTCAACACTGCAGTTTGATCTTCGCTAATAAATACTTTTAATGGAAGTTTCCTTGCATTCAGATACATTTTTAAATTAGCCATATAAAGAACGCCCTCTTGCACAGTTACATTTTCATTTAAAGTTCTCTTTAAAGTTGAAAGAGATGGAAGAACATTCTTCAAATTGCTTTCTAAAGTCTCATAAGTAAGTTTACCTCCAATTATGAATAAGTACAAAGAAAACTTTATCAACTCATCAGTGAACCTATTGTGATTCGAAGAACAACTGCTGTTATTTTGCGCAGAAGTCATAAGAACTGTCAAAAAGTTACTCATATTTATATTTTCCATATTAGAATTATCTTTACATGACTTTATAATTGTGCTTCCAATTTCAGTGTTTTCTGCAAGTATTTGTTGCATATGTTCCTTTATTTCAAAGAAAGATGTAATTTTTGCTTGATCTTTTGAAAGCCATTCTAGTCTTCTACAGTTTCTTTGTCGACGGGAATATTTCTCATCTTGCCACTTTGATTTTTTAGGAGTGTCAGTAAAAATAACGTTACGAGGCTTTAAGGAAACGGCAGAATTTTCCGCCTCATGGAAAGTTCTACCGTTCTCAAAAAAATCCTGAGTTATTAAGTCGTTAGAATCTGACGCTCTAGTGCTGTTTAAATTGGGGTCAGAATCACTATTGAATTCTGCAATAGAGGGACTTCCACCTACAGAACGATAAACGACAGCATTTTCTCGCTCCGTAACATGATCTTGGAGGCTGGACTCCAGATCAGCGTTAGTTTCCAAAGTAGACTGACTAGTTAGAAGGCCACTTATTGTAGATACGTCATCCAGATCTATTGTATCGGCACTGGTAACATTTTTCTTTGGATTTTTGACATTTACAAATTCTAGAATTGAGACAGTTTTCAGGGATTTTTGTGTGGGCTTTTGTTTTAATTTATCCGATCCATTTAGTTCCCCTTCAAAATGGGTTTTAAAATGAGAATTGAAATTTGAACAAATCCATTTCCGTCCATACTTTCCAATAGCCACGCTGACTTTAATTTTTTGCTCGCAAATAATACAAGTTATGTGGGCAAACAGGGGATCTTCTTCAGGATTTTCAAAAATTACGTCAACTTTCAATTTATTAATTTTGTTCAAAATTTGGGCAGCTTCCTGTTCCTTTAATTTTTTATTACAAAAAGCTTTGATATAATTACGACTTATGTTTAGTATATGAGTTTCATCCTCAGTTATAGCTGCATTATTATTTTTCGCTTGAGAGCGAGATACTGGATTTGACAAATTAGGAAGACGCGAAGAGGTTTGTTTTAGTTTGTAAGGTTTGTTAGTTTCATTTCTGTCTTTACTTCTACATTTACCGCGGCAGGTTTGCCCACTTAATTTTAAACGTTCTCCACCATACAATTCCACACATGCATTTTTTATGCTAATCAATAAGTTTCTGTGCCCGTTAAGAATTTTAAACAGCATAAGTTTTTTGAAGAAAATGCCGTAAAAAGTTTCAGTTTCCTCTTTTGAAAGGAGCTGCCATAATTCTTCCTGAGCAAATTTTTCCATTTGGTTAATATCTGCATCGGTGATGTTTTGGAACTGAGATAAAGAGTTCCATCCACAGTAATTTATTAACATTAATATATTATTTGGAAGGTTCGGAAATTTGTTTTCAATCAAAGACTCAAATGTGATTTTTTCCGAAGGTTCACCGGATGGTAAAGTTTTGGTTGTCGGACATGCATTCTCTGAAATATAAAATCAAAATTGAAAAAAAGAGGCTTAGCGGTGATAGAGCGCTGGCACACGAGCGGTTTGTGCCGCGCGGCAGAGTGCTCTTTCTCTCTCTATCTCACGCGACGTCTCTTTCCCGAGAGAGAGAGAGAGAGAGAGGGAGAGAGAGAGAGAGAGAGAGAGAGAGAGAGAGAGAGAGAGAGAGAGAGAGAGAGAGAGAGAGAGAGAGAGACAGAGTACTCTGCCGCGCGGCACAAACCGCTCGTGCGCCCTTAGTTATGGGGTTAGGAATTTAACCTATCACCTACACTATTAAAGATGAGCAAATTATACTTACCCATATTAATTTTGTTAACCGCACTACTTTAAATCCACTATCAGGCAAAAACTTGCTAATTATACACATAAAAGTCCGTTATTGTTTTGCCTGTACGCTGCTGCAAGCGCGGGGTGCCGTTTGTCATTACTACATGCCATGCGCATACTCAGGAATAAGCGGGAATAAGAGTAGGGGGCGTTCCCACTGCCGTACTGCCGACCCAATGCCGGATAAAATTCGGACACTGCCTTAGCAATGCTATGCAATACCTCCCGCACTGCCACTGCCACAAGTCATTATTACCACTCCTCAACCACTGACGACAATGCCGTCAATATTATAGGCCACTGCTTACTTTTTTCAGTCCACTGCCGAAATTTTGTACACCAATGCCGGCTGTGAATTTCCCCCCATCTACGCGATAACACCCCCCTTTTCCTAGAAATATGTTGTTTACGACGAACATGTTTGGACAGGTTCGATGCGTTATCGGGTCGATCATCGTCCCGATGACGTCATTTTTTCCTTTGTCTTTCACGTACTGCGTAGATAGATTGTTTAGTCTACGCGATAACCGCCCCCCTTTTCCTAGAAAAATGTTGTTTACGACGAACATGTTCCGACAGGTTCGATGCGTCATCGACAAAAAAAAACACGCTACTACGCAGTGCGCTATCGAGTTAGTCTTACCATTGTGCGCCGCCTAGCAGCGTCGTTGCGAACGAGGCCCCCGCGGCGCGACCGCGGCCCCCGCGGACCCCCACGCGGCTCCCGCGGCCCCCGCGGACCCTCGCGCGGCCCCCGCGGCGCGACCGCGACCGCGACCGCAAACGCGGACTTCCCCTCCCGCGGATCCGCGGCGCGGGTGAGTCATCCCGGTGAGTAATCCCGGTGAGTCATCCCGGTAAATCGACCAGGTGAGTCATCCTGGTGGTATGTCAAGGTCAACCCCCCCCAAGGTTACCCTTGTGTAACCCGATACCCTTGTGTAACCCGATATCCTTGTGTAACCCGATATCCTTGTGTAACCCGATACCCCGCTCCTCCCCCCTCCCCCTCATCCCCCGCGAAATCCAATACTCCCCTCCCTCACCCCCCTCGGAGCTCCCGAGTCTGAACCCGCCTATACTCACTACTAATGTACACCAAGAGGTCGTCCCACGCATCGACGGGACGATCGAGATTCTTTAAAGCGGCGAGAGAAGCGGATACATTGTCGCGAAATCGTTTCAATTCGTTAGCGCTTTCGGTTTTCATATGCGGCAAGTCAGCGAACGCGTGAATATGCGCGGGAATAATCGCGGCACGGTTGTCGTACTCGTTAACGAGAACTTGCCACGCTGCCTCGTAGTTCGCGTCGGAAACCTACACGGAAAAAAATGAGTTTGCAATAGTAGCTAAATTCCAGTAGCTGAATCAAGCTTAGCTGTAAGAGCTAACACCTTAGTATCGTAGCTAAACTTTGGCTATTATAGGAAAAAGTAATTAGCTGCCACGTAAAAATTTATTAGCTGAAATAGAAAGCGTAATTTAGCACAAGCGGCTAAAAAGTAGCTAATAAGCTAAAGGCTTAGCTAATAAGCTAAGTAGCTAAAGTAGCTAATTCAGCTAAGCGACATTTGATCTGTTGTAGCAAAAATTTGTTGCTATAGTAGCTAAGTTTAAATAGCGAATAAATTTAACTGGGACAGCAACAACATCAGCTGTCCCTAGAATAGCGACACATCTTAGCTGTCACAGCTAAGTTTTAGCTCCAGTTGCTAATCCTTAAAGATTGTCAATCAGCAACAAAGCCTCGCCGGAGAGGCTCGCCTTCAAGTAATGCAACTTTTAAGTTTTTGTGAGGGATTCATTCTTGTCTACAAGGGACTCGAAAATTCCGCGAAAATTTTCCCATTTGGGGAAAGCACCCGAAAAGTTCGGAAGCGAGATACGAGGCAAATGCATTGACATTCCGAAGGGCGCGTCACGATAAGATGACTCGTTACCTCGATTCGACGCGCTCGGAGCGTCGTTACCTAATTTACCGATGACCTTGTAGAGGTGATCTGCCGCGTCGAAGTAGGCTTCCTCGGCGGCAAGAAATTCATTTTGTTGGAAGTAGGGGGTCGACTTCTTCTCCTCCGCTGTAGCCGTCTGGTGAATCTGGACATGGAGGGCTTGAGTTTTCTCCCAGAGCGCCTCCAAGTTCGTCAGTCTCCCCTTCGTTTTAGGGAGAGTGACCTGAGCCTTTGGAAGTTTCCTGAAGTTGATCAGCGATCGCTTGAGCGCAGCAATCGCCTCGCCTTGGGCGATGAGCAGATTAGTGAGATCCCGAGACATGTTAGAATGTCTGGATCTCGTAGACAACGATCTGACACCTGTGTGTCAATCGGATCGAAGAGCAAAGATGCTCTTGTGCGACTCCGCAGCGAGCAGCAGGGCGATACTCGCGGGAGGCAGGGACGTTTGGCCCGTCTCCGCTTGCGACTCCGCAGCGAGCAGCAGGGCGATACTCGCGGGAGGCAGGGACGTCTGGCACGTCTCCGCTTGCGACTCCGCGGCGAACAACAGGGCGATACTTGCGGGAAGCAGGGACGTCTGGCACGTCTCAAAACAGGGCGCCGGTCGGGCGGCGGTGAGCGTATCTTAGCACGATACGTTTGGTGGAGGTCACGCAGGAGCCTCCGGAGCAGGGCGAAGCCGGGTAGCACCGGGCCTCTTCTTCACAGGGGGCACCGATCTTTAAGCGAGCGGGTGCAGAGCGCTCATGTAGTCGAACAGGAAGAGCGAAGACGCTCTCATGCGTTTCCGCGGCGAGCAGCAAGGCGATACTCGCGGGAAGCAGGGACGTACAGCACGTCGCAAGGCAGGGCGCCGGTCGGGCGGCGGATGCGTATCGCGATGATACTGTTGCTGGAGGTCTCACAGGAGCCTCCAAAGCACTTCACAATTTTACAGGGCACCAATATTTAGGAGAGCGGGTGCAGAGCGCTCAATTTTCTGAGTGAGCCACGGAGTCGAGAACGCGTATCGCGGAGTACCCGATGAACCGGGAATATCTGTCCGATCACGTTCAATGTGCGACGGTTCAAACGGCGAACTCTGTTTGCGAGCGAGTCGAGCGGGCGCGACGGTCCGTCTGTCTCGGAGCAGCACAATGCGATCACTATTGAGGCGGTCGAACTGTCTATGCCAATCTTTTATTTATCACAATCCGGCTCGAAGGACCATTAAATGTTAGTGGACCGCTCAAAGTTTTCGCGCGCCGCGCCGAAGAGAGCACAAAAAAGTCAGTATCTCGTTTAAAGCGAGACAAGAGTCACTTTATTCAAAGCTGGTTACAATGTCAGAATATTCGCGTGGTAATATCGCACTCGCTATTACACCGCTTCGTATTCGCTACGATTCGACTCCGTTTTCGATATCGACAAACACAAGTGTCGCGTACGAATTGTGATGGCTCACTGAGCTCCCGGCCGGAGCAAGCGAAACGATCGCGGCCGGAGCTCCGAACTTTTCCGCGAGGAATTTTGAGATGTGAGAAACGCTGATTAGCTCCAAATCGTCGAGCGACCAGACTATTTGTCGCAGTACAAGCGATCACGCGATGTACATACATCTGTGGTCCGGGCGCGAGCGAAAACACCAAAAAACCCGGGGGAAGGCAAATAAACGCGTTTTGGACTAAATCGAGCGTTCTCGAATATTCCCAACGCTCGCTTTCACTTTTCGAGCGTTAGATTCTCAACATGTATAATTTTTCGTTACCAATCTTTGGGGAAATCGGTATCAAAAAATTTTCCAATTTTTCGGAAATCCAATTTTTCGGAAATTAATTAACCGAATCTCAAACAATTGTATATGAAGTAGAGGTAAAATTTTCTGGGGAATGCTATAAAGTGTATTATTTTTTGTTACCGATCTTTTTGGAAACCGGTTACAAAATTTTTCCAATTTCTCGGGAAATAATTGAATCTTAAAGAATTACATATGAAATAAAAGTAGAATTTCCCCGGGATTGCTATAAAGTGTACAATTTTTTGTTGCTAATAATAAAGGGGTTTCCGATTTCTGCTCCAATTTCCGTAAATTTTGAGATATCAAGCTGAATTTTTTTTTATGGATAATTTTTATAGATAATTTTTTGTTACCGATTTTTTTGGGAACCGTACTATTATATAAATACCGTCTGTATATATGTATGTATGTCTGACCGCAAACTACTCATTCGTTAGTGGACCGAATTTTTACCAAAAGTACATGAAGTAGGGGTAGAATTTCCCGGTGAGTGCCATAAAATGTATTGTTTTTTGTTACCGATTTTCTAGAAACCGGTTTTTTTAATTTTTCCAATTTTTCGGGAATTAATTGATCGAATCTCAAATAATTGTATATGAAACAGGGGTAGAATTTTCCGGGGAGTGTTTTAAAGTATATAATTTTTCGTTACCGATTTTTTTGGAATCCGGTAAAATGTACGTGATTGTTCTAATTTTCGCAAATTGTAATTGACTGAATCTGAAAGAATTATATAAATAGGGGTAGAAAAAACTAAAGAATGTAATAGAATTAGAAAAATTGCTAATAAAAAAAGGGTAAGATGATGTGTATAAAATTATATTAATTTTGGACGAGTTTTAACTATGCACTGCGATAGCTAACGATATTAATATTTTGATCTCAGAAGATTGGATGAAGGAAATGGAAGATTACAAAAATTGTGATTATAAATATTAATTAATAATTAATTGAGTTTTATTCAATCTTGCAAAACGTATATTTCGTGGGTGTAAAATAAAATTCCTTTTAATAATATTTATATTTTTTAAATAAATATCATCTAAATAATTATAATAATAATTATAATTTCCTCAAATTTTGAGATATTAGCTGAATTTTTTTAGAGATAATTTTTCGTTATTTTCTTAAAAACAATGCTCAAATTTTTCTAATTTTTTGGAGATGGCAAAGATGTGTATAATTTTTCATAATCGATTTTTTGAAACCGGTTTCAAAATTTTCTAATTTTTTGAGGATGGCTACGATGAGTTTATAGAAAAATTGCTAATAATAAAGGGGTTTCCGATTTCTGCTCCAATTTCCGTAAATTTTGAGATATCAAGCTGAATTTTTTTTATGGATAATTTTTATAGATAATTTTTCGTTACCGATTTTTGTGGAAACCGGTTACAAAATTTTTCAAATTTCTCGGGAGTTAATTAATCGAATTTCAAAGAATTGTATATGAAATAAAGGTAGAATTTCCTGGGGTTTGCTATAAAAAGTGTATAATTTTTCGTTACCAATCTTTTGGGAAACCGGTTACAAAATTTTTTCAATTTTTCGGAAATTAATTGACCGAATCTTAAAGAATTACATATGAAATAGAGATAAAATTTTCCGGAGATTGCTATAAAGTGTATAATTTTTTGTTACCGATTTTTTTGGGAACCGGTTACAAAATTTTTCCAATTTTTCGGGAATTAATTGACCAAATCTTAAAGAATTATATATGAAATAAAAGTCGTGTCAAAATTTTTTTAATTTTTGGAGGATAAGTTTAATTTTTTATTAATGAATAATTTTTTATTAATGAATTGATTTTCTTGAAACCGGTGCCAAAATTTTTCTAATTTTTTGATTATTTCGAAAAGAGAAAATAAAATAAAAGAAAATGAAAGAGAGTTAATAATGGCGGGTCAACGGAGGGTGAAAACGCGCGAGGCGCGAGCAAAAATAAAATTTAAAGACTTTAATATAAGGGATTACATTTTTGTAATATTTGACAATATGCTAATCTCTGCATCTATAATATTATCTATTATTTTTTATTTTTTAAAAAAGAATTCGAAGATATAGGCAGAGGTGAGGGGAGAGATGACCAACGCTCCGAAAAATCCCGTTCACGAAGTTTAAGCCGTTGCACTGCGCCATCTGTCTGAACTCAATACTCGCATGGAGCAATGTTAATAAGGCAGTACTACTGTGTTATCCGAATAGTGAATGTCAATTATAATATATATTTTATATAAAATATATAGAATAAAAATTTATAATTTATAATACTAATATTAAATAATAATAATAATAATATTATTCTTTTTATAATTTGTATGATTTTAATAAGATAAGCTTATCGAAAAATGAATATTACGTACAAGATTACATATATTTTTTTAAAAAGTGTCATACATATTCGTAATTTCTCGCCATAGCTGGACACATTGCAGCCAGTCAAGAATATATTCATTGTATTATTTATCTTTGTCTCGCTAAAAAATAATATATTAGAGTAAAGTAAAAAGTATTGTTCCTATTTTTTTAACAAAATTTTTGTCTTAATTTTATCAATTTTATAAAGTTGAATTAAAGAATGTAATCGCATGCAATTATTAAACTTTTTTTTGATAATGCTCAATGTACGTACACTTATCATATACGCTTATTATCATATTCATATGTATCATATTGTTACGCCCGTCAAGCGAGGTCGCCGTCGTAGCACTGTCGCGCACTCCTCACTCGCGCACGTATTACGCGGAACTCGCGAAAGGAAAGGGAACACAGAGAAACTTGAGAAATGCGTTTATTCAAAGTAAAACAGAACGCGTGCGTATTTCAAAAAATCCGCCAGACAAAAAATAAATAATCTCATAAACAAACTCCCGTTGTCAAGGAGCGCGCTTCACAGCTTTCCGCGACTTCTCTACCCAGTGTCCAGCACGGGCGTAACAATATATATGAATTACCAAATTCTTTACTTTGTCAGTGAAAAAATTAACACAGGTTGTATCTTTGACCAAACAGACATTTAATACTCAAATTCTTACATTAACTCGATGTTTCGACACTGGTTTTGTGTCCTTATCAAGAGATTTCTAAAAAGTATACAAAACAAAGTTATTACAAGTACATTGTTACAGGAACGAATGTCGCACGAGAAACAATAAAGGAAATATCTACCTATCTCATACTGTTCGCAAATTGCATTAGCCACCCACAAGGTTCTTGCAGTTCTACTAACATTGTCAAATTTCTTTATTTTAAAAAAGTCGCACTCCAGAGCAAGCCGCAGTCATAATGTGAACGGAACCGACCGGTGACACATCGTTCCGAATCGAAAGACAGCGACTGACTAATCGCCGAAATATAAATAACCGACTAGGTCAAACAAATAAAAATAACGCTTAGAGAGAAATTATTACGTGGCTCTTATGATTCTATCGTATAGCGGATTGAGATTCTCAGTGTCCTTTTTTAAATTAATCGTGTTCTTTTGTTCTTTTGTTCTTTTTTTATGTAAAACATTTCTGCAATCTCCCTCTTCCTTACATTTCTCTTTCTATGCATAATCGCCGTATCGGACCATTTGAAATTATGTCCGTGTGTAAATCGGTGCTTGCTAACAACGGAGTGCTTATTCACATCTTTTTTCATGTCACCTAAATGTTCCTTAACACGAGTTTCCAAATGTCTTAGAGTTTGTCCAATATAAGAAACGTTACAGTCATTACATTCGATTTTGTAGACCACTCCTGTTTCTTTCATATTTTCGAGCTTGTCTTTGCCCCGTTTTATAATTGAATTCAGCTTTTTGGGGATCGTGTAAAGAACATCCAGGCCACATCGATTTACTGTACGGCGAATATTCTCACTAAAACCTTTAATGTAAAGAAGCGCAATGTATCTCCGGGCGTCGAAAGTATTGCTTACATTATTACCGTCGGTGATGTTATTGCGATAATTTAATTCTTGTTAGCAAGCACCGATTTACACACGGACATAATTTCAAATGGTCCGATACGGCGATTATGCATAGAAAGAGAAATGTAAGGAAGAGGGAGATTGCAGAGATGTTTTACATAAAAAAAGAACAAAAGAACACGATTAATTTAAAGAAGGAGATTGAGAATCTCAATCCGCTATACGATAGAATCATAAGAGCCACGTAATAATTTCTCTCTAAGCGTTATTTTTATTTGTTTGACCTAGTCGGTTATTTATATTTCGGCGATTAGTCAGTCGCTGTCTTTCGATTCGGAACGACGTGGTCACCGGTCGGTTCCGTTCATTATGACTGCGGCTCGCTCTGAAGTGCGACTTTTTTAAAATAAAGAAATTTGACAATGTTAGTAGAACTGCAAGAACCTTGTAAGTGGCTAATGCAATTTGCGAACAGTATGAGATAGGTAGATATTTCCTTTATTGTTTCTCGTGCGACATTCGTTCCTGTAACAATGTGCTCGTAATGACTTCGTTTTGTATACTTTTTAGAAATCTTTTGATAAGGACACAAAACCAGTGTCGAAACGTCGAGTTAATGTAAGAATTTGAGTATTAAATGTCAGTTTGGTCAAAGATACAACCTGTGTTAATATATATGAATATATTATATGATGATTGTACCTCATATTGCTACTAAACTTATATTATGTGATTATTAGATCAGTGATTGAACAAATTTAGAACGCGCAATATAATATAAAAAGGCTGTAAAAAAAGAAAAAAGACGTGTCTCGAGAAGCGATTGTTTTTTGTTTTACTTGCGCGTTTCATCACTGTGATTTTGTTTTATGCGTTTCATCAAAATCACTTGTGCGTATCATCAGTGTTTTGTAGCAATACGAAATAGAATCATCATATAATATATTCATATATATAATACACAATATGATAAGCATACGATTGCATCGATTTCCATCCATTAAAGATGATCGTTTTAAGACATGGATCAGTCATTCTGGTAAGCTTTATTGTTATATCTACAGTTACTACACTCACAGTAAATACACACAGAGAGAATTTTCTTTTAAAATTTATTTTAAAAATTATGGTAATCATGGGACAATATGGCTTAAAAATAATTTTATGAAAATTTCTGATTAATATTTATCACAATAAAAATAACATCTATCACAATAAAATATAAAATATGTTTAATTTTACTAAACTGTATAGTAAAATTAATCAAACATATTTTATATTTTATTGTGATAGGTATTATATTTTATTGTGATAAATATTAATCAAAGAAATTCTTATAAAATTCTTTCCATACCATATTGTCCTACAATTACCATGATTTTCAGAATAAATTCTACGAGAAAAATAATAGTTCCAGTTCAAGTATTTTCCACATTGTTTTGTTAATCGTGAAATTTTTTTAAACTTTTATTATTTTCCCAAGTAGCAAAAAATGTATAAAAGATATTAAAAACTCATTTTCAGAGATATTTTAAAAATAAATTTTAAAAATTTTTTATATTTTTATGCTACTTGGGTTGTAGCTTTAATTCAACTTTGTATAGTCGATAAAATTACAATATAATAAAAATTTTGTTCAGGAATTGATAGAAAATAGCGCTTTTTACATCATAATATTATTTTTTAGTGAGATATATATAATATATATGTATATGTTGTGACGTTGCAGTTTTGCTGCAGCGTTGCAGCGCCCTGCTGCCGTCACAAGGCGCGGGTTTCGCAACCTTTTTCGCGCTCGAGGACGGTCCAATGAATCGATGCGAGATCTCCAGGGGCATATTAAATTTGCGTACATTATTCTGATCCCTTCATTTTTATTTTTGTATCATTTGCGCGGCGCCTCACCGAGCCGAAAACCGGAGTTCCTGAGACAATGCTGAGAATCACGGAAAAACGGAGTCGACGAAAAGGATAGAGGCGAGGAAGCGGACGACGAGAAACGGATCTCGGTGGTGCTTGCGAGCCGCCAAAAGCAGGGGAACGCGAGAGGACACGCGCGCGGCGGCGAAACACAGCGGCGGGCGGATCCATAACGGCAGGGCCCCGGGACGCCGCGCCGGGGCAAAATCAGCTCACCTGCCCTCCTCAACCTACTGACCGGATTCCGGGATGGTTGGCCACCATTTCCGGACCGACAAAAAGGAACGCGGAGGCAATCACGTCCCGTCCGCTACCGGGAAGGATCCTGGAAAAAACGCGCGCGAACGAGGGACCGTTTGGCGCCCTGCGAAAAGCCGTGATTAACGGCCCTACGCAAGAATCCACCGCAAGCCTGCGAGCTCACCCCTGATTGGTCCGCGCTATAGCGTCGCGGGGCCGCGTACGCCCGGGGAGGGGTACGCTATCGATTCCGCCATCGAGCGAAATTTCGGGAGCATTCTTGGCTCGTCCTCGATTCCCGACGCACGCACGCCTAAGTCGCGGTACTCTATTGCGCACTTGATCGCATTTACAATTAGTTTCTCGTACAAATACTGGCAACTATTCTTCCGACCCTTGGGACAACGGCGAGGAGCCTTGCGAGAGAGAATCAACCAACGGTGAGGTTGCCTCGGTAATATTCAATGTAAAGCCACGACACCGCTCTCCGGGTCGCGCTCTCGCTCGGGATTACTCGCGATAATTAGCGTATTCGCCGGCAAGGCGTACTTAGCGATCGACAGTGAGAGCGAGGAGCACCGGAATGGTCTCGTGGCCGTGGGATCGCGATCGAAATATACGAACTCCTGGAGATCGCGGTAAAAGCGTCAATGACGACGTTCAATATCGCGAGCACGCCTTTTCTCACGCCCTTCGCGTTCACGACCGCGTGTCTCGTCGTGCGTAGCAATTCGCCCGGTCAAGTATGAATCGCGTCATAGTATTAATTGGCTTAATTGCGTTACTCGCGATTCGCGTCCGGACACTTAGATTATCTACGCGGTATCGGTTGTGCCGAGATCTTAATCACGTGATTGCGTCCTGATGTTACCGGCCTTGCCGTACTGTTCGCGCCTGAGTCTTGCGTTCGAGCATTTGCGTAGGATAATAACTGCGTGAGAATATCGTCCGCGTCGACTTATTATTTGCGTGAGAGTATTGTTCGTGTCGATTGACTTCTGGCGTTGGGATGTTATTCGCGTTATTAATGACGGTAAAATACTGTTCACCCCGACTGATTAGTTACGTCAGGATCTTATTCGCGTTATATTAAGAAAATTATTCGCATTAGATTAAGATTATTATTCGCGCTAGATTAAGATTATTACTCGTGGTAGACTAAGATTATTCCTTGCGTTAGATTAAGATTATTTAGCGACAAAATCTCTGCCCGGCTTGGGCCATTGCGTTCACGCGCTCCGAGCGTGACGCGCTATCATTTCGTGACATTTCACGCTATTATTTCACGTTACTCCAGTTATATATTTTATTTTGCCGATGTTTTACACTTTTCGCCAGCTCTATTAATTCAAAGCATTCGTGAATTTAGTTTCTGTTAGTATTATCTTGCGTAATACCGGCGTCTTCCGCGCGCTTATTAAATCAGCGTAATTTTCCGTGTTTTTCTGGCGTCCGCGTTATCCTTTCTGTGTTATTCAAAAATTGACGCCCACGTTATCAATCATCTACTTGCTTTAATAATGGAAGCTAAATTGGCCCTTATTATTTTCTCTAAATTGATTACACAATAAATGTTATTACTCTTTATTTGTTAGCTGATTGGATTTATGATTTACGTGTCACCCCGCCGGATATCGCGCTGCCCTTCATTAATTCCGCCCTGCTATTAGGCTGAACTAGCAATTCCCTCGCACCCCGATTTATTTCGTTTTGCGTTCTCTCTTTTAGTTCTTCGCGATTTCGCGGACGCGAATTTACGCGTCTGGCGCCCAACCTTAAGATCGTTTCGCGGAGTGTCGGAGGTGCGAGAGAATCACCGAAGAGACCTATCACCTTTCTCTCCTTTGTCCCTTTTGATCCGGCACACGCCCCGGACCGCTTCGGGAGTGAAAAAATCGTGACAATGTATTATAGTGTATGTATATGTATATTATATATATATATATATACTAGTCGGACTTCGCCGGGAGTCGTTTTTCTTGAAACGACTTCATTTGTGCTTCAATATCCTTATTGTGGACAACCATAAGGAGTGTGTCGGGTGGTTGATTTAAAGACGGTAGTTTAACTTTTATGCATGAATAACACATTCTAGGTGCTTAAGTTTTAAACTTTTTTACTTGACAATGATCACATATTGCATCTATTTTCCCAATTATTACATTCGGATAAAATTGATATTCGTAATTTGAATCATAACTATAAATGCCTCTAATTTCAAATTGGACCGCATAAATGTTTTCGTGGATTAAACATGTCGTAACCGGTCTTTTTCTACTCGAGTTTCACACTATTGAGTCATTTCCGCTTTTCCGATATTTCACTTACCGATCAGTGACAACATCCCTTGGTTTACCCAAGCGTTTTTTCGGGAATTTTGAGATTGCTCGCTCGCGATGTACACAAAACCTCGATTTTTCAATTAAAAAACCAAGGAATAAAATCGGTAATCACCGATTCTCACCAAATTCAATATAATAATATTTTATCCATGAAAAAAAATTAGCTTGATATCTCAAAATTTGCAGAAATCAAAACAATTATATACATTTTTTTAGACTGAAATCGGTAACCCCTTTATTAGGAAATTCTACCCCTGTTTTATATACAATTCTTTAAAATTCGGTCAATTATTTCCCGAAAAATTGGAAAATTTTCGGATACCGGTTCTAAAAAAGATCGGTAACGAAAAATTATACACTTTATGGCACTCCCCGGGAAATTCTACCCTTGTTTTATATATAATTCTTTAAAATTTGGTCAATTATTTCTTGAAAAATTGAAGAAATTAGAAAAACCGGTTTCCAGAAGATTGGTAACGAAGAACTATACACCCTATAGCACTCCCCGGGAAATTCTACCCCTACTTTATATATAATACTTTCAAAATCGGCCCAATAGTTTCTAAGATTACCCCGAACAACAGTACAAACTTTTCCCCTTTATATAATAGTAGAGATATGTATATATATATATAATATAATTTTATTTTATATATATATATATATATATATATATATATAAGATAACTACAATAAATATACATATTATTGACAGGTAATTTACGGCTGTCTACAATTTCTCCAGCTACAGTGAGAAATTATTTAATATGTAGCACCCATTTCAGTGAAACTAGTTTTCTCAACGCTGATAAAATAAAGTTAAAATGGAATGCTGTACCAATACCATATTTAAGAATCCAGCAACGCGAGAATTTAACTCCAATAATTTCTCATTTAGATATAGATTGCCACACATTTAAATTCCATTTTGTGTCTTCGAACGTCACAACTCAATAATTTAGAATGCAAAAACAGCAACGATGATATTTCTTCGGTCACATGCTTACCCTCAAAATCTGTACAGCTTGGGACTCTTACGCAGTATGAAATGGCAGAAGCAGATTCTGTTGCAATAGAAGGAAGTGATGAGAATAGAAGCGATAAAAAACTGCGAGTATATTATCACAAATCGTCTGACATTTGATGATAATTACTCGGATGATACTATGTACTGGATTAAATTTAACCCCCAACGATCAGTATGCATGTCAAAGACAACCGATAATATTAAAAAATCGATTGTAGTTGCACGAAAAAAAAATTATATCGATAAAAAAATAAACGTTCAGATCAATCTACTGAAGAAAACTCAAAGACAGTAAAATGTTATTCATCGCTTACAACGAAAGATTCAAAAACTTCGAAATGATGTAAAACAAGCCACCAAGATAGAATTGAAAATAAAAAAGCAAATAACTTTGGACGAGTTTTTGGATGAAAAAAAATGTTATAATCCCTCGGCACGATTCGAGCTATGGTCAAATTACAATTGCATAAACCAAACGCGCCTTATACGCAGGATGAAAAAAATCTGTCGAGGCAATTGTAATTTCACTCAGCTGCGGCACTTATTCGATTAAGAAAAGGTGCAATTTTCCTACTAAAAGCACTATGCAATTGTGGATTTCTGAATATGATATTACGACTGGATTCTGTGATATTATTTTTAAAAAATTGGCCAAAAAATTTTACGCTCTACCACCAGATGAATGGATTTGCGCTCTAAAATGGGACGAAATGGCAATCAAAAGTTACGAAGAATATTCGACAAAATTCGATATAATTGAAGGATTAGTTGATCTCGGTCTTTTAGGGAGACGATACATACGAGCAAAACAAGTTTTTGTATTTTGTGTGGACAGCTTAAACGCTAAAAATCCTTGGCGCCAACCTCTTGCATATTTTCTTTCTGGAACAAGGATTACAGCACCAGAAATCGGACAGCTCGTAACAATTTGTCATCAAAAACTGAAAGACGCTGAAGCGATTGTCAAATTATTGACTTGTGATCAAGGTGTAGCGAATCAACAGTTGTACCGTTCCATTTTAAAAGTAAGTAACGCCGGAGAGACCTATCTGCGAACTCAATGGAACGGAAGTTTTTGCAAGTTTCGACTTCCCGCACCTTGTTAAACGATTGTTAAGTCAATTACGCCAACATAAAATATTGTATTACAATGGAAAAATTATTGCTGCGTATAAAGATTTTGAAAATACGTGGAAATATGACAAAGCAAACGGCACATCAAATCTTCTCTCTCACATATCTGAGGCTCATTTGCATCCAGACGGATTCGAAGCCATGAATGTGAAGAGGGCTTTTCAAATGCTCAGCCATACTTACGTATGTGCGATAAAATTGGCAGAAAATGATAAAAATGGACTTCAATCTTCGACGTGGGAAGCAACAGTCGTTTTTGTGGAGACGATGAACCGAGGAATCGACGCATGTAATTCTTACAAACTTATATTCCGCAATCCGCAAAAACGTCCGCTATCTTCAAGAAACCCTGAAATTGAAGAAGTATTAACAGACTTCATTGACTGATCTTCAGAATGGAGTACACAACCAGACGGTTTAAAACGTGCCCCATGTCTAAATGGATTTCCTCCGTACGAGCGATATTAGGTGTATATAAATCAGTTGCTAAGGAACATCCTAACTTTGAATTAGCTGCTGGTTTGTGTAACCAGGATTCGGCTGAACACTTATTTTCGAAGCTCAAACAACGAAGTGGACATAATCCAAATCCAACAGCGCGAATGGTTTGTTTATCGTTAAGACTTAAGACATATATTATCGACTGGATATATTCATGGAAGCGACAGAGCAAACGTTCAATGTGACAAGGCTCTATCACTGTTGAATCCAATTACGACAGGAGTAAGTAGAGCGTTTGAAATGGTAGACGAACCTGAGTCAGTAGAGTTTCAGGAAGATATTGAAGAATCGAGCGAAAATTTAAACGTACGAGAAGCTGTAAACACTATCAAGAGTGAGATTGAAATCGAAGACGTCGAGAAAAATTCAATCTACGAATTAAATGCAATAAATTATTTGACAGAATAGGTGGCACACAAAACAATTGTCAATAACAATTGCGATCTTTGCCGAAATATGATGTTAAAAACTCCAATAGAAGACGTGACCGAAAACGAAATTTACACGTATCAGAGAGTATCAAAATCAAGATGAAGACGCACCATCCGTATCCAAGCTAAAACGGCCGACTTCATTGTTTGAAAAAATTGTTGGTCTTCAATTACGTACATTCAATAATTTTTGGCTTCATCATTGGAACTCGCCTTCGGCTCGTGCGTCCACTCCGCACTCGTGTCCAATTCTCAACTTCCCGCACTTGTTACACAAATAACTATTTAATTTAATTCTCGACTCTTGCGATATTCAGTTTCTATATATAGATAACTAGCATGCCCCGCCGGGCTTTGCCCCGGAGAACATGTGTATTAAGACACACAAATAGTCTCTCTCTCTCTCTCTCTCTCTCTCTCTCTCTCTCTCTCTCTCTCTCTCTCTCTCTCTCTCTCTCTCTCTCTCTCTCTCTCTCTCTCTCTCTCTCTCTCTCTCTCTCTCTCTCTCTCTCTCTCTCTCTCTCTCTCTCTCTCTCTTTCTTTCTCTCTCTCCCTCTCTCCATATGCATTGCTCTCATACGCGTAGCTTTTGCCATTTTTTAATTTTCAATATTACAAATTTATATTTCGGAAATAAAGCATTTTTGCATATAATATGCCATACCTGAATTTTATGTCAATACCGCCAGCATTAGCATTACCCAAGATGTACCACGTGGAGGTTGCCTGGTCGGATTTACACCTCTTGTGTATGTGTGTTTGTGTTAGTGTTTGTATTTGTGTGTGTGTGTGTATTTGTGTGTGTGTGTGTGTTTGTGTATGTGTTTGTGTGTGTTTTTGTATGTGTGTTTGTTTATGTGTGTGTGTGTGTGGATGCGTATGTGTGCGTGCGTATAATTAATAATATTTAACATGTGAATTTAACAACTTATTTAGTCTTGAAACTTCTACCCCTGTTTTATGTAAAATTTTTTACTATTATAATAAAAAAACAGTTTGTAGCCTTTTTTTATTTGCTATGATCTCGGTAACAAAAAATTATACACTTCATAGTTCTTCCTGGGAAATTCTACCTCTATTTCATATAGGTACTTTTAGTAAAAATTCGGTCAATTATTTCTCGAAAAATTAGAAAAATTAAAAAAACCGGTTTCCAGAAAATCGGTAAAAAAAACTATACATTCTACCTCTACACTCTCCGGGAAATTCTACCCCTATTTCATATACTTTTAATAAAAATTCGGTCAAATGGTTTTTAATTCGAAAAACTTCTGATACCGGTTTCCAAAAAAATCGATATTAAAAGTATATGAAATTTAATAAAAATTTGGTTAAATGATTTTTAATTTCAAAAATTTCAGTACCGGTTTCCAAAGAGATCGGTAACAAAAAATTATACACTTTATGGCACTCCCCGGAAAATTCAACCCCTGTTTTATATACAACTAGATTTTTCGCCCGCGCTTCGCGCGGGCTCAAAATCTATTCCCCTTTCCCCAAACTCACTCATTAATTAGGAGCACCTTTGATATTCTTTCTCCTCAAACTCTAACCTACATCTCTTCGAATTCTTTTTTAAAAAATAAAAAATAATAGATAATATAATAGATGCAGATTAGCATATTGTCAAATATTTCAAAAATGTAATCCTTTATATTAAAGTCTTTAAATTTTATTTTTGCTCGTGCCTCGCGCGTTTTTACCCTCCGTTGACCCACCATTATTAACTCTCTTTCATTTTCTTCTATTTTAATTTTTTTTTTCGAAATCATCAAAAAATTAGAAAAATTTTGGCACTGGTTTTAAGAAAATCAATTCTTAATGAAAAATTATCCATTAATAAAAAAATAAACTTATCCTCCAAAAATTAAAAAAATGGTGACTCCTATTTCATATATAATTCTTTAAGATTTGGTCAATTAATTCCCGAAAAATTGGAAAAATTTTGTAACCGGTTTCCAAAAAAATCGGTAACAAAAAATTATACACTTTATAGCAAACCCCATGAAATTCTACCTTTATTTCATATACAATTCTTTGAAATTCGATCAATTAACTCCCGAGAAATTTGAAAAATTTTGTAACCGGTTTCCACAAAAATCGGTAACAAAAAATTATCTATAAAAATTATCCATAAAAAAAATTTAGCTTGATATCTCAAAATTTACGGAAATTGGAGCAGAAATCGGAAACCCCTTTATTATTAGCAATTTTTCTATAAACTCATCGTAGCCATCCTAAAAAAATTAGAAAATTTTGAAACTGGTTTCCAAAAAATTGATTATGAAAAATTATACACATCTTCGCCATCCCCAAAAAATTAGAAAAATTTGGGCATTGTTTTTAAAAAAGTAACAAAAAATTATCTTTAAAAAAATTTAGCTAATATCTCAAGAGGAAATTAGAACAATCACGTACCTACATTTTTTTAAACAAAAATCGAAAACCCCTTTAGAAAAATTGGAAAAACTTCGTAACCGGTTTCAAGAAAATCAATTCATTAATGAAAAATTATCCATTAACAAAAAATTAAACTTATCCTTCAACAATTAAAAAAATTTTGACACGACTTATTTTATATATAATTCTTTAAGATTTGGTCAATTAATTCCCAAAAAATTTCAAAAAAATCGGTAACGAAAAATTATACACTTTATAGCAATCCCGGGGAAATTCTACCTTTATTTCATATGTAATTCTTTAAAATTCAATTATTTTCCGAGAAATTGAAAAAATTTTGTAACCGGTTTCCAAAAAGATCGGTAACGAAAAATAATACACTTTATATCACTCCCCAGAAAATTCTACCTTTATTTCATATACAATTGTTTGAGATTTGGTGAATTAATTTCCGAAAAATTGGAAAATTTTCTGATACCGATTTCCCCAAAAATCGGTAACGAAAAATTATACACTTTATGGCAATGCCCGGGAAATTCTATCCCTACTTCATATAATTTTTTAAGATTTGGTCAATTAATTTCCGAAAAATTGAAATAATTTTGTAACCGGCTTTCAAAAAAATCGGTAACGAAAAATTATACACTTTATAGCACTCCCCGGAAAATTCTACCCCTGTTTCATATATAATTCTTTTAAATTCAGTCGATTATTTCCCAAAAAATTAAAAGAATTAAAAAAATCGGTTTCCAGAAAATCGGTAACGAAAAACTATATACTTTATGGCACTCCCCGGGAAATTCTACCCCTATTTCATGTACTCGTGGTAAAAATTCGGACAGAAAAATTAAAAAAATAAAAAAAATCGGTTTCCAGAAAATCGGTAACGAAAAACTATACACTTTATGGCACTCCCCGGGAAATTCTACCCCTATTTCATGTACCTTTGGTAAAAATTCGGTCCACTAACGAATGAGTAGTTCGCGGACAGACGGACGGACGGACGGACGGACGGACGGACGGACAGACAAACAGTCGCGTTTTATATAATAGTAATGATTATTTGAAATTCCGTCAATTATTTACCGAAAAATTGAAGAAATTAGAAAAACCGGTTTCCAGAAGATCGGTAACGAAAAACTATACACCCTATAGCACTCCCCGGGAAATTCTACCCTTATTTCATATACGTTTGGTAAAAATTCGGTCCATTGGTTTCCGAGATCATAGCGAACAAAAAAATGCAAACCCTGTTGCTTTATAATAATAGTATAGATTATATATGAAATATTTTGAATATACAGGGTGTATCATTTTAAGTGATTCAACTGAATATCTCTTAAAGTAAAAAAGATTGGAAAAATTGTTTCAGACAAAAGTTGTTTGGTTTCAAAGGGTACATAAGATGGTGTCATTAGTTTCACCTTAAATAGTTGCTTGAAGGTCACGTAAAGGTCACCTTCAATTTTTTAAATAGAACCACCTACTTTTTATTACATATTCTTGTAGCTTATCTCGAGGGCTTTCCAAAACACTATAAGAAAGTATTTTTTCATTAAGAACTTTTGGAATTATAAGGCTTGAAAGTTCTAGTATTTTGACATAAAATACAAAATATCTTGTAAAACATTAAGTTTGCGGTAATGTTACCTTAATACTTTTATGCACAGAATAATGAGACGAATCACGTGGTATAAAAAAAAGCATAGTTCCTTTAAGAAAAAATATGTAATTTGCAACACGCATCTGCATACTTTTTCTTAAAAGCAACTGTCTTTTTTTCATATCAATTGATTCGTCTCATTATTCTGTGCATAAAAGTATTAAGGTAACATTACCCCAAACTTAATGTTTTACAAGATATTTTGTATTTTATGTCAAAATACTAGAACTTTCAAGCCTTATAATTCCAAAAGTTCTTAATGAAAAAATACTTTCTTATAGTGTTTTGGAAAGCCCTCGAGATAAGCTACAAGAATATGTAATAAAAAGTAGGTGGTTCTATTTAAAAAATTGAAGGTGACCTTTACGTGACCTTCAAGCAACTATTTAAGGTAAAACTAATGACACCATCTTATGTACCCCTTGAAACCATACAACTTTGGTCTGGAACATTTTTTCCAATCTCTTTTACTTTAAGAGATATTCAGCTGAATCACTTAAAATGATACACCCTGTATAATATATATATATATATATATATATATATATATATATGTAGGTCCGGAAGTATGTTCCGGGACTTTTATTTTTTTACATCGGTATATTCCAGGACATTTGGCAGTTTCCAGGACTGTCCTGGAAAAAATTTATGTCCTACGGCACGTTTCGGGACAATTTTTTGAATCTGATTACATATATATGCGTTATATTCCAGGACTGTACATTTCAAAAAACGTAAACAGTCCCGGAACATACCTCTAGACCTACATATATATATATATATATATATATATATATATCAAGTCAAATTTATGATTTGTTAAGTTTAATATGTTATACTTAATTTTAGTATTTCTATATGTTTAATTAACAATCTAGCAACTAAATCTTTCAACTAAATGTTATATTGTTAATTGAACATATAGAAATACTAAAATTAAGTATAACATATTAAATTTAACAAAACATATATTTGACTTAAATACTAATACATGTTCAATTAACAAAATAGTAATTTAGTTGAAAAATTTAGTTAAGTTAATAAATTTTTTCTTCAGTGTACAATATTTTCAAATATTGTGTTATTCTAAATAAAAATGTCTAAATAGAAAAATGTCTAAATAGAAAAATGTTATCTGTCAAAGTCCATATATGGAATTTTACAGCCGTCTCATTTTATATGCCTTTCGCGTAGTTTTATACATTTCCGCGTGTATTAATCGCTAATCAGCAAGTTTTGCACTTATTTAAAATATCATGGAGTGTCTCTGAAGAGTACATCGTGGCATTCGTGTGTCAAGATAATTAAATGAAAAACATCGTATTTTATATATTAATTTAATAAAAAAAAATTTGGTTATAATTTATTAAAATCATACAAATTATAAAACGAATAATAATAATATTATTATTTAATATTAGTATTATAAATTATAATTCATATTCTATATATTTTATATAAAATATATATTATAATTGACATCCACGATTCGGATAACACAGTAGTACTGCCTTATTAACATTGCTCCATGCGAGTATTGAGTTCAGACAGATGGCGCAGTGCAACGGCTTAAACTTCGTGGACGGGATTTTTCGGAGCGTTGGTCATCTCTCCCCTCATCTCTGATATAGGTTAGAGATTGAGGAAAAAGAATATCAAAGGTGCTCCTAATTAATGAGTGAGTTTGGGGAGAGGGGAAATCTAGTATATATATATATATATATATTTATATACATACTTTATTTTTTTAATAACTACAATGCAGATGCATAACGATGCAACGCTACAAGGAATCAAAAAGTTTATAGAATTGACTGATTAAGACATGCTAAGGAAACACATACAAGACAATTAACACGCAATGAGTAAACAGTGTGACCCATCAGCAACATTACTTTTATTTTTTTTAAAACATTTCATACATTTTTAACATTTTTGCTTTTTAAGTTCTTCTTTAGTCTCTTGAAAGATTGTGTTATATGAGAGATACTAACACGTTAACATATGTTAATACAGTTATATTTTACAAATGTTAAAATTTAAAAGTACTATATATGTACCTCTATTTTTGTACGGTGTACTAAATTTTTTTATCTTTAAAAATTAAAGTAGTTTATATGTATTTTTATTTTTACTGATTGTATTTTTTCTCCAAAAATTAGAGGTACTTTATTTAAAAACTATTCTTTTAATAAATAAAGATTATTAATCTTTTAGTTTTAAGATATCTTATGCAAAGCATAATATATCAGTTCAAATTAATATGCAATGTATAAATATACTTATTTTTTCATTTACATCGTAGACAGAAAGGTTAATTTTTTTTTATACGTTTTGGAATGTGTTTGTTTAATTTTATAATTTATTTTCTAATGGGAGAATTATTTTATTGGACAAGACAAATGCATTCCGAAATTTATCACAAAAAAGGAACAATATTTCTGTCCACGATTGTACAATCACAAAATTGCATTACCTAACTCAACCCAAGTGATATGTATTTCAAAAAAAGATGTATGTTGGCGAATCGTACTTTGGGCGTAACTCCGGTTCGCCACTTGATGCCGGGTCGACCCCGACAGGGATCCGACGTGCGATTAACGAACACCAAGATTTGAATAAACAATTCACAAAAGTCTTTATTTAATGCACAATCTATATACAGTTCGGGTGAGCGCGCCCTTATGTTAGCGCGTCACGGTGCGCGCACGTGATTCGGTGACCGCTCGACGCGGTGGTCGCGGAACGTGTCTGTATGCGGCCGATTATGGCGGCTTTGGCAACGAAAGCGCACTTTGATATACACTTGCCGAACGCTCTTACGACGTTGAATTGCTGTCGCACTTGTGTGGGACACAAGACGCGAAACGTTCACAGGTGACGAATCGAGAAGCTCGAGTCGTATAATGGCGAGGCGCGGCGCGAGTTATACGCGATGTTTCACCGCTCGCTGTAGCGAAGGTGGATTGATTGCTGAGGACGCACGAACTGCGCGAGACAATTAGCGGTGCTTGTAACGAGCACGCGAGCCGTATGCACGACGGAATGATGAGACCGCGTGAAACGGAAGCTAGAACGGATACACGGCGGTGTACTACCTCGTGTTCCGGAGTACTTGAGACTACTGATCCCGGAGCTCTCGCGTTTCGGGAGCTTTCGGGCCCGCGACGGGCATTGACCAATCAGCAGTGTTTTCGTGATCATGCGATCACGGCATGACGGATCCATACTCGTCGGGAAAACTTCGCAGTTCGGGTTGTCGCTGGGAGCGGCGCGAAATCCCCTTGTTCTAAGGGCGTCTGACGGATGGCGTCACCTACGGTATTGACCGCGATTGCGACAGAAATTACGGAACAATGTAAAATCTTTAAATTGCGCCAATTGCAAAGAGAATATATATATATATATATATATATATATATATATATATAAATATATATATATATATGTATATATATATATTCTCTTTGCAATTTGCGTAATTTAAAGATTTGACATCTTTTTTTGAAATACATATCACTTGGGTTGAGTTAGGTAACGCAATTTTGTGAATTATTTTGTCAGGGAGAAATAAAGCTACTACTATTTAGGAGTTTTGGATTTACAGCATACATTGCGCGTGTACTTGGCGCCTTTTTTTACCTTTTTTGAAAAAGGTAATTTTGTACTGATATCATGCATTTTGTAGTGATAAGCAGGTACGGCAAAAAATTTTTATTTTTTATTTTTTAATTATTCACAAATTAGCAATAACAACAAATTAAATTTTTATTGAATTAGCAAATTAGTAATTAATATAAAAATTATTATTAGGCTAAAGTGAATTACCCATTACTTAAAAGATTGGTAATTCGTCAGAAAAAAATTTCTATAGTTACGTAAAAATTAGTATTTAAACGAAAATAAAATAATTTTGTTCGCAAATTGGTAATTAGTAGAAATAAATTCGGTATAGTTAAACGGCCTGACTGGCAAGTTTTATTAAGTATATCACAACGACGTTTCGACCACTATTTTGGGTCCTTTTCAATTTATTTTAACAATGCTGGAATGAAAGAATGAAAGAATATATAAGAAATTTAAAAATTAAAAATTAAACAACATTACGCGTTGAACAGATTTACGATAATATCGGTAAATAGGACTTACATGGATCATTGTGCGTCAATCATATAAAATTCGTAGCGGGTCGGAAAAATACGACGGTCTCATGTGAAGGCCGAAAAACTAATGATACATTATCGCAAAATACAGTAAACATAGAAGGAGAACTTAAAGTGATACATTATCGCAAAATACAGTAAACATAGAAGGAGAACTTAAAGTGAAGAAATTATTCGATCATAGACCAATGGCAGGTTTTCAGTGTCTTTCTGTGAGTTGATTGCCTCTTTATGTTTTTTAATGAATAGCATTTCAGAAATTTCACGTTTTTTTTAAATTTTGTTCTTTGTGTAAGATTGTAACATCCTGCCATTTGAAATTATGGTCGGAATCTGTTCTATGCTTACTGATGACCGAATGTTGGTTGGGGGGTTTTTTGATATCTGCGCGATGCTCTTTTATACGCGTTTCTAAATGTCGCTTCGTTTGTCCGATATAGCATGCATTGCAATCAGAACAGTCGAGTTTATAAACGACATCAGTGCATCTCTTGATCTCCAATTTATCCTTCCCTTTCCTGATTAGTGTATCCATTTTCTTAGGGACCGTATACAAGGTGTTCAAACCGTAATTTTTGAACGTACGGCGTAATCCCTCACTAAAAGTTTTTACGTAGGAAATGGGAACATAATTTTTCAGATCAAGAGTAAATGCACTGTCTTCGTTGCTAGCGCTATCCTCATTATTCGATCGTTTGTTAATTTCTGAAATTCTTCTTTGAATGTGTTTGTTCACCAACAGGTCAGGAAAACAGTTATTAGACAATATAGTTTTCACTAACTTGATGTTCTCATCGTGAAACTGTTCATCCGACAATAGTATGGCCTGGTCAACCAAATTAGTGACCGTGTTAATCTTGTATTTCAAAGGATGACTGGAGAAAAAATTAATATACCTGCCAGAGAACGTTGGTTTTCGATACCAGTTGGTGAACAAACAGTTGCCGTGTCTAAAAACAGACGTGTTTAAAAAATTCAGGGTGTTGTTCTTCTCAAGTTCATACGTGAATTTGAGACGCGGATGATAGTTGTTAAACGTACGGACAACCTCATTAAGTTTCGATTGCGGAATGCACATAAAAATGTCATCGACATAACGAAGAAAAACCTCGATATGAAAATCAAAGGATTGAAGGCAGCAAGTCTCCAAATCGTCCATAACGATATCGGCTAAAATAGGCCTGCTAAATAGGCGTACCTTATGGTATCTCGAAGGCCCCCGGCTTCGGCCGGCGGGTTTTTACTACCAACGTACAAACAAATCTTCTTAGAGGGACAGGCGGCTTCTAGCCGCACGAGATTGAGCAATAACAGGTCTGTGATGCCCTTAGATGTTCTGGGCCGCACGCGCGCTACACTGAAGGATTCGGCCTTCGCATGAGACCGTCGTATTTTTCCGACCCGCCACGAATTTTATATGATTGACGCACAATGATCCATGTAAGTCCTATTTACCGATATTATCGTAAATCTGTTCAACGCGTAATGTTGTTTAATTTTTAATTTTTAAATTTCTTATATATTCTTTCATTCTTTCATTCCAGCATTGTTAAAATAACTTGAAAAGGACCCAAAATAGTAGTCGAAACGTCGTTGTGATATACTTAATAAAACTTGCCAGTCAGGCCGTTTAACTATACCGAATTATTATTTCATCACTGGCGAATAATTTTTATTGAATATTTGATACACCTGGCCTAGTAATGGTGTCCCTACGGAAGGAAGGTTTTTATACGAAGATTACCAGATTATACGGATTAGACAAGGCTATGCTGCTGAAATCTTGGATCAACGTGCAACATAAACTGCGTTCGACGAAGCAACAACTAAAGTTTTTACTCCGCTGCCGACGTTGGGGCTTATTTCCTCCACACATCCTAAATTTTCGATACAATATTAAACTGCGCAACACGCGTTTAAATCGAACATTGGACAATTACAAACACCGTTGCCAATGTTTGTTTTTGAACCTAGAGATTAAGGACATTAACTACACGATTGCTTATTTACGATCTGAGGGGCAAAGGATTGAAGACGCGTTATACGTTTCTCTACCGGCATGTACAGTAAAAGATTTTTTCTTATATAACAGAAACAAGATATCTTACTTCGACAACTTGACCAGATGCAAATTAATGAAAAAATTCAATAACTTAAAAATTAAACATAACAAACAAGTTGAGACTTTCCATAATATTGACACGAATAAATGGATCGTTAACATTAGTAACAGACAGATCCCCGAAAATATTTTAAAGATGCTAAGTCTTGGTAGCAGGTTCGGACTACCTGTCAATCAATACAATAGGAATGACCGATCAAAAATTGTCTTAGATGTTCTCAAAAACTTTGAACAAAATAAGCACATGATCGATGATGACAAAGTTAACGAAGTGCGCTGTCTGGTTTCAAATTCTCTCCATGATTTCATAAAAACAAACAAGAGATCTAATTTTATAGATAGATACATCTTATCGCAGTTTTCATTATGCAAAAAATATCTCACTAACAACCCTGACATTCTGGTTACGAATGCTGACAAAGGTCAGACTACTGTCATCATGGATAGACAAGACTATATTATGCAAATGAAAGCCTTGCTTAACGATCAGTCTACATACAGAAAATTAAACAGAAACCCGTTGAATAAAATCACCTCGCAATTAAACTGTTTAGTGAAGTCATGGAAGAACAACGGTATTATTGACGCGAGGGCTTACAATTTTCTGAACTGCACAAACGGTAACCTCCCCCGTTGCTATGGACTTCCGAAGATCCATAAGGAGGGCTATCCGTTACGCATAATTGTATCTGCCGTTGGAAGCCCTCTTTATAATATTGCCTCATATCCGCATAACATTCTGAATAAAGCAGTTGTGAAGCCGTCTTCCCATGTTAAAGATAGTTGGTCGTTCGTGGAGAGTATGAAGCAACACAGCATCCCCCCTGACCACGTCCTGGTCTCTCTCGATGTCGTTGCGTTGTTCACGAACATACCCATAGAACTTGTTCTGACTGGAATCGAAAAAAGATGGGATGCGATATCGGGAGAGACCCGGATGAATCTGGACCAATTTCTACACGCTATCAGAATGATTCTTAACTCCACTAGTTTTTCTTTTGACGGTGAGTTCTACGAACAGATCTTCGGTAGTCCAATGGGTTCCCCCCTCTCGCCTATTTTAGCCGATATCGTTATGGACGATTTGGAGACTTGCTGCCTTCAATCCTTTGATTTTCATATCGAGATTTTTCTTCGTTATGTCGATGACATTTTTATGTGCATTCCGCAATCAAAACTTAATGAGGTTGTCCGTACGTTTAACAACTATCATCCGCGTCTCAAATTCACGTATGAACTTGAGAAGAACAACACCCTGAATTTTTTAAACACGTCTGTTTTTAGACACGGCAACTGTTTGTTCACCAACTGGTATCGAAAACCAACGTTCTCTGGCAGGTATATTAATTTTTTCTCCAGTCATCCTTTGAAATACAAGATTAACACGGTCATTAATTTGGTTGACCAGGCCATACTATTGTCGGATGAACAGTTTCACGATGAGAACATCAAGTTAGTGAAAACTATATTGTCTAATAACTGTTTTCCTGACCTGTTGGTGAACAAACACATTCAAAGAAGAATTTCAGAAATTAACAAACGATCGAATAATGAGGATAGCGCTAGCAACGAAGACAGTGCATTTACTCTTGATCTGAAAAATTATGTTCCTATCCCCTACGTAAAAACTTTTAGTGAGGGATTACGCCGTACGTTCAAAAATTACGGTTTGAACACCTTGTATACGGTCCCTAAGAAAATGGATACACTAATCAGGAAAGGGAAGGATAAATTGGAGATCAAGAGATGCACTGATGTCGTTTATAAACTCGACTGTTCTGATTGCAATGCATGCTATATCGGACAAACGAAGCGACATTTAGAAACGCGTATAAAAGAGCATCGCGCAGATATCAAAAAACCCCCCAACCAACATTCGGTCGTCAGTAAGCATAGAACAGATTCCGACCATAATTTCAAATGGCAGGATGTTACAATCTTACACAAAGAACAAAATTTAAAAAAAACGTGAAATTTCTGAAATGCTATTCATTAAAAAACATAAAGAGGCAATCAACTCACAGAAAGACACTGAAAACCTGCCATTGGTCTATGATCGAATAATTTCTTCACTTTAAGTTCTCCTTCTATGTTTACTGTATTTTGCGATAATGTATCACTTTAAGTTCTCCTTCTATGTTTACTGTATTTTGCGATAATGTATCATTAGTTTTTCGGCCTTCACATGAGACCGTCGTATTTTTCCGACCCGCCACGAATTTTATATAATTGACGCACAATGATCCATGTAAGTCCTATTTACCGATATTATCGTAAATCTGTTCAACGCGTAATGTTGTTTAATTTTTAATTTTTAAATTTCTTATATATTCTTTCATTCTTTCATTCCAGCATTGTTAAAATAAATTGAAAAGGACCCAAAATAGTGGTCGAAACGTCGTTGTGATATACTTAATAAAACTTGCCAGTCAGGCCGTTTAACTATACCGAATTATTATTTCATCACTGGCGAATAATTTTTATTGAATATAGAAATAAATTCTTTATTATTAAAATAATTAATATGTCAAAAATATATATTACTATAATTTAAAAATGAATAATTAGTGGAAAATAATAATTTTTTTTTAATAATGAATAATTAGTCTCAGGTAACTTATTTATTTTAAAAATTATTAATTTTTTTTATTAAATATAATGATTCCCTTCTCGGGATACATGGCGTTTTACAGGGACGTACCCAACCCTTTACATATACCCATAAAACTGTTATACAATTTCATGCCCTCCTCTTATCCAACACTCATGGCGTTTTATAGGGACGTACCCAATCCTTTACAATGTTTTCCCTTCAAATCCTGGCCATTGGGCGGCCTCACATGCCAGCTAGTACTCACCCTCCCTTTCCCTTAATGCTCCCACGGCCTTCTCTTCCGCGACTTCCTTTCCTTCTCTTCTTATTTCCTCCCTGATTTCTTGTCCTATCTCTCCTGATTCCTTAATTCCTTCTTAAATCCTCTACCATCTTCCTTCCTTTCCTTTTTACCGGCTCCCTTTCATCTGCTCCCTCCTCCTCTCCTCCGTACCTGCCTCTCTCCTATCTATGTTTTATTTCATTCGTTTTAAGAGTTTTCAACTTCTACTTAACCTTACCATAACTTTCATTTTCGCTTAGTTTTTGTCTCTCTCCCTCTCTCACGGTCACTCACGCACACCAACACACTCCCTCTCTCTCCCTCTCTCACTCCCCCCTTCATAGCCCTAAATAGTTACTTATTAACCATTCTATGCGAAAAACAGACACCTGTGTATGTATGTGTGCGTGTGCGTGTGTTCACATCCGCAATGCAATGTGCTATATAAACAACGTAACGTTAACTATATGATCCTATGTAATCCTTCCTTTGCACTTTATCATTTCTTTAACATTTTGTGAGACCTCAACTACAACCAATATTATTTTTCATACGCGTACTAATTACAAGATTTTATCATACCGAAGTTTCTTATAATTCCTCCTCTACTTTACTACGCTTGTTCCGCTAGTACCCCATTTAATCTGTTCGTTCTTACAATACCGCAATTATTTCGTCAATGCTCGCTAAGTTACAATAATCCTCTTTGTTTCACGTTCTTCTATGTTCTTATTACCTTCTTTTTCTCTTCACTTTCCTTTTGCTCACGCTTTCTTTATCTTCCTTGCCTGCTTCCTCAGCTTGTCTAGCCTGTTCCTCTTTTTGCTTTCTCTTCACATTCTCCTCTTCCATTTGACGCTGCAATTCCTCTTCCTTTTTCTTCTTTTCTACTTCCTCTCTTCTATCTCCTCCCTTTCCTTCTTCTATTTCCTAATCTTTTTTCTTTTTTTTCGCAGTTTGCACCTTCTTCCCGTATTTATCTTCCATCTCAATTTCAGTCCACGCGCTATCGCCGGGCGCTCCTCTGCTTCGATCGACCCACTATCCTCGATCGATTGCGCATCGACCTCCCTATTCGCCGCCGCGACAGTCGATCTCTCATTCGTCACCGTTTCTTGCCTGAGCTCCTCACCTTCCCGCTTTATTTTCTTCAAGATTTCCTGTCGCATTTCTCTCAGTTCTTTCATAATTTCCTTTTCCCAGCCATCCTCTTCCTTCCTTTGTCTTTCTCTCGTCATCCTCACCACCCTATGTTCGTGTGTACTCCCTCCGCTCTTCCTACCACCTTCCTCTGTTCTCCGATCCTGCCTCAGTCAACTTTTTCCTTTTTTTTCTTCTTACAAGAGTAAATTTTTCTCAGATCCTACCCTCTCTCTTTCTCTCCTTCTCCCTTAACTTCGACACGTGTACGTGTGTAGTGTATGACAGCTGCTTTTCCCCCTCCTGTCTTTTCCCCCCACTTTCTCCTCCTTTATTTACTTGTCTACTTCCTTTACCTCTACCTATTTCTTTCCTTCCTTTCTTCTACTTCCTTGTGTCCCTTTTTTTTTTGCTCGCTGTTTTCACCTTCTCTCCGTTTTTGTATTCCACCTTAGTTTCGTTCCACGTGCTACCGCTGGGCTTTCCTCTTTTCCGATCAACCCATCATTCTCGATCGATTGCGCACCCGCCTTATCGACCTCCCTAGCAGTTCCCCATTCGCCGCCGCGACAGTCGATCTCTCATTCGTCGCCGCGCGCGCAGGCACCGCGAGCCCCATGTGCTGCACCTCAACGCCCCGCAGTAATGCCAACCCACTCTTTTGGAGGGGTCGGCATCCCGCGCCGTCTCAGCCCCAGCCGGAGCGGAGTCCCACCATCGCCTCGCTGTTTCCACGCTGTCTCTCCGACTGACCGTGCCGCGCGCCACTTTCCTGTTATGGCAACGTCATCTTCCTCTTCCTCTGTGCCTCACCTCTGACCTCTCTTCCCCCTCTTCCTTCTTCCTCCGTATACTAACCTCCAACGCTTCTCTCCAAAATTCCAGGATCTTTCTCCATCCACTTCCCTCTCGGAGCCTCCTCCATTTACTCCGCTTCCTCCTCACTCCTTTCCAAAAACTTCTTTTTTTCTCCACTTAATTTCCGATCATCCGCCCGCTCCGAAAGGCTTCCCCCTTCTTTTTAAAAATTATTAATTTAATATAAATAATATAAATAATTTAATTATTGTAGTTAAACGTGATTAAAAAAAATAATTATGTTAATATTATATATATATATATATATATATATATATATATATATATATATATTGCAACCCGATTTCCCTCGGTCTCGCTGGCCGAGGGGGCGCGGCTGCAAATTAATCCGCGGACCACCGGACGATAGCTCCAAGGGGATAACGAAGTCACTTCTCTTACCGTAATTTCCGTATCTGAGGTCTTGAGCGATACCATTCGATTGGGCGCCAGGTGCGATTATAGACGCGCACCACGTCTCGATAGCGTTCTCCTCCTTAGTCTCGCCACAAGCTCAGGGCGTAGCTCCGCGTGAAAGGGATGAAGGTGGAGAAGGAGCGTGACGCAAGCAACACACAAAAATAAAGCCCGACGATAAACAATATTAACGAGATATATTTCATTCAGTAAACGAACAAATCGTGTCGGGAAACCAAGGCCGGATCTCGCTCAAATGGCCGGTACCAACGCGGTACTCGGATCGGCCGTTACAGCACGCGCGAAGTGCATGATGTTCACGCCCGCGAGGCTCCCTTCGCGAGCGAAGCTCTCAGCGAGCCCCGCAATCTCGATTCTAAGCGCAACCCCGCGATAACGCCAATCCGCCCACGCCTCAATCTCCGGATCCCAAACGCACGGCGATTCTTATACGCAAAACGCTCACGATTCTCATACACCCGACATAACAATTCTCACACGCTCGACATACACGATTCGCACACGCACGACACAAGACACAATACCTACGCGCAACGACTTCCCGACTGCCAAATCGTTCCCAGTCGGTAGTCCCGAAATGACCATCCGCGACGTCTCGCAAATGGTCCCAAAATGTCTAGACGCGGGCCTCCCGCGAATAGCCCCAAAGATAGCAACGCCAGACAATGGCGCGCTCGCGAAAGATAGCAACGCCAGACAATGGCGCGCTCGCGAAATTCCCTTTCGAGCAGACGCAACGATATTTGCCCGCGCACGCGACGCAAAATATCCGCGAGGCTCGCGATGCGCCACAAGGTGCCCGGCGCGGTCCCTCCCGACATGCACACGGGACTCCCGCACACAACGCAGTTACACGACCGCAATACACAATACGCGATTACACGAACGCACGACCGGTGCCTCACGCCCCGGGACGCGATTGCGCGAACATTACTCCCCCGTTCTGCGACAATGCGGTCCTCCTCGGCGCGAAGGACACCTCGCTACGCTACGCACCACGGTTACGCAAAACGCTATTACACGACACTCTAATATACACCGGAGCGTGCCGCCCGCGGCACGCCTCCGTCCACGATTCACAAAACACGCACGACGATATACGCGAATTGACTGCCGATCGTACGCAAGCTTTCGAGTAGGGCTTTCAGATATGTTTCTGGCTACGATCTCGGCCGGCCACGCGCCCGCGATCCCGACAAACAGCCGCGACAATCTTCCCGGCATCCACAACGGCGGGAGCCGGTATCTAAATACGACACGTAATCAGGCCGATTCACACGGCAATCTATTCGATATACGCATTTACTAACGCCGGGTCGCGACCGAGATCGAGCCCTCAATTAGTAGGCAGCACCGGAGTGGAGATCTTACAGTTAGGCTGTTCGCTGCTGCCCGGCGGCGTCGGGGCGCTCCTCCAGGGGTGGATCCTCGTCCGCGGCTAGATCGACAGTGAGGAGCGGTCGGTTCGGCGGGACCACGCCGGGCCCCCTCACTTGCGCCCTCAAGCTCGCGGTTTTTCCGCCCCGCCGATTGGTCGAGTGTGTCGCCCTGTTCGCGACATTGCAGACGATTTCCGCCATTTTCCCGCGGGCCGTTTGGTTTGGCTACTGGTTGTGCACGGGCCCCTCGCGGTTTCCCGCCCGGCTGGCCAGGCCGTGGCGGCGCCGCTCGGCCCTCGGGGCGCCGTCGGGTGAAGTGTGCGGGTCGTCCACCCGCGCTGCATCGCGGTGGTGCACCCGTGCTCATGCTGCGGCGGGGCCGTGGTACGCTGTGCGAGACATTTTCGGCGCTTTTCCAGCGGCAGGTCCCGGTGGCCCGCCCGTCGGCCGACCACTCCGCCGTACGTCCTCCGAGCGCCAGTTCCTCCCTCGTCGCGACTATCGTCGTTACATTTGGTCGTGATCCCACGCTCCGGCGCCACCCATCATCCCTACGGAATTTAGCTAGAAAAGATTAGTTACCGCGGGTAGCCCTTCCTCGACCCGAGTCGAGGCGCCATCCCGGACCTTCTCCTCGGCCGAGCTACCGTCTGGGCGGCGGACGCGACAAATGTCACGTCACAATATATATATATATATATATATATATCAATATATATATATATATATATTGATCCTTATCAATATATATATATATATATATATATATATTGATAAGGATACGTCGGGATCGAGGTGGGAGATCGATCGCGGTAGAACGGAGACAGATCGCCAAGAGTTAACTCCAAAATTCATGAATTGGTTAAATCTTGGCATGACAAGAACATCATTAGTGATGGTGTGTATAGAATACTAAATTGTACCAATGGAAATTTACCGAGAGCCTACGGACTGCCGAAAGTTCATAAGGCCGGCTTCCCGTTACGCATTATTGTCTCAGCGTTGGGAAGCCCGCTCTATAATGTTGCTAGTCTCCTCCAAAAGACCTTACACTTGTCAATTCCAAAACCAAAATTACATATTAAAGATAGTTGGTCCTTTGCGAGGTTTATTAATAATAAGGAAATCAAGGATGGCGAAATACTAATTTCATTACACGTTATGGCATTATTCACGAACATCCCTAAAGATTTAGTTCTAAAGGGAATAGAAAAAAGGTGGAACCACATTTCTAAAAAGACTGACCTAAATTTACCACAGTTTTTACACGCAATTGACCTTATCTTATCGTCCACTAGTTTCAGCTTTAACGGCGAAATTTATGAACAAATTTTCGGCTGCCCCATGGGATCTCCGTTATCGCCCGATGCTGCTGCTATATCGTCATGGACGACTTAGAGACGCATTGCCTAAGCCTTTTAAACTGTAATATCCCAATATTTATTAGATATGTGGATGACATATTTGCGGTGGTTCCCAAAAAAAGTGTGGGCTTAATATTAAAGGTCTTCAACGGATATCATCTCAGACTTAGGTTCACTTATGAAATTGAAACAAATGCGTCACTCAACTTTCTTGACACGACTGTTATCAGGAACGGTAACGGACTGACAACGAATTGGTATCGCAAACCGACGTTCTCGGGACGGTACATAAATTTTCATTCTAACCATCCGTTAAAATATAAATTAAATACTATCACCAGCTTGGTTGTTCGCGCCATATTACTTTCAGATGAAAAATTTCATGACGGCAATATTAAAATAGTTAAAGAAATTTTGAACAATAATAGCTTTCCCCTAAACCAATCGTTAATAAACACATCGCCAAGCGTCTAAACATTCTCAAAACACGCAACAATACACATAACACCTCGATTGACCATAATACAACCTTCGATTTAAAGAACTGCATACCTTTACCTTATATCAAAAAGTTGAGTGATAGCATTTGTCGCACGTTAAAAAAACTCCACATCACCACCTTATTTACGGTTCCTAAAAAACTCGATTGCCTAATAAGACGAGGTAAGGATAGAATTGACGACCTTAAAAAAACCGACACAGTATACAAGATAAACTGCAGGGATTGCAAGGCTACGTATATTGGGCAGACTAAGAGACATTTGTGCACGCGCCTCAGGGAACACCAGGGCGATATCAGAAAGCACACTAGCAAATATTCCGTAGTGAGCGAACACAGAATGTCTTATGGGCATGATTTTGACTGGGAAAAGCCAGAAATATTACATCAAGAAAGACATACTAGAAAGAGGGAATTAGCGGAGATGTTTTTTATTAAAAAATTTGACGGCACTATCAATTTACAAAAGGACACGGAGAATCTTAACGTTCTCTACGAACATATCATAAAAGAATTATAACTCCTTCTCCTTATTTGCTACTTCCCTCTCTACGTCCTAGCTTATTACTACGGCAACGGCAAACTACGGTTTGTTTTTATATATTGTCAAGTTTATCAGTCTAAATTTTACCACCGCACGGCTCTGACATGACACAAACATCTAACGAAGTATGCCGTTTAACGAATATTTTATATTGTATCGTTTGATCCCAACGCACAAATATGTAAGTTTCTAATTGTATAATTACGGATTTTTTATTGTCTTTTACTTATTGCGGAGTACTGAAATTTGTCGTTTAGTTTTTAGATTCGGCGTAGTTAGGGCATTATGCCTGACTAATATATTTGTGAGAGGTGTATTTGCGCTTGAAAAGGACCGGATCCACGATCGAAACGTAGCGATTTAGATCAATAAAATTTGGCCAGTTGGGTCGCTTACAATATCTCTGTTAATTTATATATATATGTATGTATATGTATATATATATATATACGCAAATTGATTACTTCAAGGACATATTTTAATAATGGTTATATGCGATGCGTAATTGGTTATTGATTCGTGTATTTTGATTGTACTTAATATATGATTACTAATAACGGATATATGCATAAAAAAATATATAATGATTACTTTGGGGACTTTCAGATGTAGATTGATTATGTTGGGGACATTTAGATGTATATTGATTGCTTTGGGGACTTTTAGATGTATATTGATTATTTTGGGGACTGTTAGATACATATTGATTACTTTGGGGACTGTTAGATATATATTGATTACTTTGGGGACTTTAGATGTATAGTTGGAACACCATATGATTAGTTCTTAAAGTAATCAGTGTGTACATAAATTGTCCTCAAAATAATTGTTATTTATACAATTTGTGTGTGTGTGTGTGTTTGTGTTTGCGTGCGTGCGTGCGTGTGTATGATAATAGAATATAATAATGTATAATAACTAAATGTTATTATCATTACACTATTTTACACATTCATTTTTTAAAATAATATATAGACAAAATAATAGTTAATTTTACTATCAACTACAAATTGACGCTAGTTTTTATTACTATAAATTTTGTGCAGGATATTTTTGTATTTTTTATGTATTATTTTTAATGAAAATATATTTTTATCGCTTATTATATTAATTCTTATTAATTCTTACTATCTCTTACTAATGAAATAAATAATAGTTTATACTATTTTTTTATTATTTATTATTTTTTACTGTTAAACATTACATATATACACATACAAATATTTCTAATAAAATTAATAGCTGTCAAAATAACATATCTGCATATGTATAGCATAAGACTGTTTAAACCATAGAGATATAAGAATAGAGTGCGCGAGCGAGCTGAAAAAGCGATATAGGAATAGAAAGAGAAAGCTGCGCATGGGCCCCTTCTGTCTTTGTTTCGCATGCACGCGTAGACAAAGACAGAAAGGGCCTATATGCAGCGTTCTTTTTCTATTCCTATATCGCAGCCTCTTACGTGCTAGCATATGACTCGCGCACTCTATTCTTATATCTTTATGGTTTAAACTAATGAGCGTTCAATATGAACCACTTAAGGTGATCTTAAAGCCGTGATCCTAACCTGTTTTTTTCAGTTTTTTTCTTAGCACTAATCTTTTAATTGGCTTTATAGAAATGCAAAATTCTTGTCTAGAATTAAAGTACGCATCAAAATCTAGGTCATGGTGGTCGAATTTATATCGAAAACGAAAAAAAATTATTATTTTTTTTTATACGTGACGACCACCACATATAAATTCGACCACCATGACCTAGATTTTGATGCGTACTTTAATTCTAGACAAGAATTTTGCATTTCTATAAAGCTAATTAAAAGATTAGTGCTAAGAAAAAAACTGAAAAAAATCGACTAAGATCACGGCTTTAGGATCCGATTTAAGCCGTTATTCATAGTCATATATTATTTCAAGATTGTTTTAAGTAATGTCTTACTAATACTAACATTTTATTGGTTGGACGATGTCTCAAGTCTACATCTGACCATACTTAAAACGATCTTAAATATGAATACTTACTATGAATACCGACCTTAATTTACAATGCATGCTCATTGGTCTGAACATTCTCATGCTATGCATATGCATCTATGTCATTTTGTATTTGATGACTGTGAAGCGCGGCAACGTATACGTGGAAATCAAAGATTAGGTGGACGTTATTAGTATGTAAACGTAACGTTTCGTTGTTTGACGGAATCAATATTGAATATTGAATCAAGTTTTCTGCGTTTTTTGTATTTAGATAAGCTGAGGTAAGAAAGTTTAATTTAGGTTAGGTAATGATAGTCTTCAATTTGCATACAAAGTTTGTTGTATTTACTTAAGCAAATTCACTGTTTTTTTAAATAGAAAACATGGCAAAAATACATTATTTCTTAATAAAAAGAAATCGAAAGCACTATGTGTGGACAAACAGAAAAGAGAAACATGACGTTATAATAGCTAAGCATGGTACGTATATTCTAACTTAAACACAATTGTCACAGCTGCGCTTGTCACAGCTTCATTTGATGCTACAAACACTTTGAAGCATCCTTCTTCTGCTTCTTTCTTTATTGAGAGAAAGGAGAAAAGAAGTGCTTCGAAGCATTTGTAGTGTTGAGTGGAATGTATCTTTTATTGTAACCAGTAATATTTTATAAGTGAAAAAATGTAATTTAACTTTTTAAACATATAAATGTTATCAATATTTTTATTCTTTTTCAGGAAACTATGGTGTACTTAAAAATATTGCGAATAATTTAAATATGAATATTCCTTACATTTATTTGACGAAAGTTATCAGAAAAACAAGTAAGAAAATGAATAATACAGAGTAATAAATCTATTATAGTACTATATAATGTCCATTTCTATCAACGCAGGTTAATTTTAATCTTGGTTTAACTTACCTGTAATCTTTTCCTAGTTCTAAAAGTTAGAAAAAGATAGAAAGTAAGTTAAACCAAGATTAAAGTTAATCTACATTGGTAGAAATGGGCATAAAACAAATAAGTCTTAACTTTAATGTATATTTTTAAATGTGTCTAATATTTGTAAAACTACTAACTATGTAATATTTTTTCAAAATTAGATCAAGTAACGCACCAACGTCAGATTCCAACCATAATAGAAAATAAAATATTACCGAACTTTTATATAAAAGGTATCTACATATTAATTTTTAATTCTATGAATTTTACATACTTATTATAATACTGTTTTGTATTTTTTTTTACATATTATTTTATTAATTTAGAGATAGTTATTGGGTTATCATTAATAATTGTTTAATTTAATAAGTTAAAAATAAATAGAGAAATAAACTATATTGTCTATTGACTAAATGTTATTATAATGTAAAACTTAATAATTTATTATTTTTTTACTTTACTTTTTTCTAATTTGTTTTAGAAAAAATGAGTTAATCACTAGATATAATTCCAAATGTTTAAATTTGATATTGGATTTTCATTTTATCTATTGTTTATTAAACATTAAAATTCTTTGCTGATTGCTGATTTGATTATTAGGGTATACTATTGAAATTTTTAAAATTATTAATTACAGTTGTAAAAAAAGAACTTTATTTAAACGAAAAACAAAAAAAGGAAAATCAAATTCAAGAACTCAATAACAAAAAGGACATAAGTAAGATGAACATAAGAGTGAAAAACGTACAAGAAAATGAAATTAATTTAGGCGTTATTCTACACAATGATGATACTGGAATAACAAATAATTACAAAAATAAAAAACAAACAAATGAAATTAAGTTATATAATAATCTACAAGATAACTCAGGTATGATGTTCAATTATTGTATTCAAAATATTTTTAAAACATTTTTGACTTCTAAGTTTTTACATTTATCGATTGCATAAATAGAGAAAAGTATGTTTCGCAAAGCAATTGTAGAGATTATAAGATACAACAAAAATAGAAATAAAGATAGAAAATGAAAATGAAGTAAATTTAAAGATTGTTCTATAAAATTATGAAATTAGAAGTACTAATAATTATAAGTTTTGAAAAGATAATAAATTAATATTATATAATGAACAGAAATTGGAAGGTACACAGTAAATTTCTAAGTCATAAAAATCCTAGAGCTGAAAGATAAAATATCTATATAATGTTTATATAAAGATAT